>NC_069502.1:206863725-206988867 GCF_027579735.1 Bombina bombina | reverse complement strand
AAGGTATGTTAAGTAATTTAGATTTAGAAGTAACATCAGCTGACCAGGATTTTAGGCACAGTGCTCTGCGTGCCTGAATGGCGAATCCGGAATTCTTAGCCGTAAGTTTAGTTAAATGTACTACGGCATCAGAAATAAAAGAATTAGCTAGCTTAAGGGTTTTAAGCTTGTTTGAAATGCGGCCGCAGCCGTGACAGGCGCAATACATGCAAGGGGTTGCAATATAAAACCTTGTTGAACAAACATTTTCTTAAGGTAACCCTCTAACTTTTTATCCATTGGATCTGAAAAGGCACAGCTATCCTCCACCGGGATAGTGGTACGCTTAGCCAGAGTAGAAACTGCTCCCTCCACCTTAGGGACCGTCTGCAATAAGTCCCGTGTGGTGGCGTCTATTGGAAACATTTTTCTAAATACAGGAGGGGGGGGAAGGGTACACCGGGCCTATCCCACTCCTTGGTAATAATCTCTGTAAGCCTCTTAGGTATAGGAAAGAAGTCAGTACACGCCGGTACCGCATAGTATCTATCCAGCCTACATAATTTCTCTGGGATTGCAACAGTGTTACAATCATTCAGAGCCGCTAATACCTCCCCTAATAGTACACGGAGGTTTTCTAGTTTAAAATTTTGAAATGTCTGAATCCAGTCTATTTGGATCAGATCCGTCACCCGCAGAATGAAGCTCTCCGTCCTCATGTTCTGCAAATTGTGACGCAGTATCTGACATGGCCCTAGTATTATCAGCGCACTCTGTTCTCACCCCAGAGTGATCTCGCTTACCCCTAAGTTCTGGCAATTTAGACAAAACTTCAGTCATAACATTAGCCATGTCCTGTAGAGTGATTTGTAATGGCCGCCCTGATGTACTTGGCGTTACAATATCACGCACCTCCCGAGCGGGAGATGCAGGTACTGACACGTGAGGCAAGTTAGTCGGCATAACTTCCCCCTCGTTGTCTGGTGAATGATGTTCAACATGTACAGATTGACTTTTATTTAAAGTAGCATCAATGCAATTAGTACATAAATTTCTATTGGGCTCCACCTTGGCTTTTACACATATAGCACAGAGATATTCCTCTGAGTCAGACATGTTTAACAAACTAGCAATTAGACTAGCAAGCTTGGAAATACCTTTCAACTAAATTTACAAGTAATATGTAAAACGTACTGTGCCTTTAAGAAGCACAGAAAAAATTATGACAGTTGAATAACAATGAACCGGATTAGTTATAAAAACCAAATTTTTCCCGGTAAAAGCATAAAATTAGCAAAGGATTGCACTCATTAGCAATGGATGACTGACCCTTAATATCAGAAAAAACGTATAACATTAAAAATATAAGCGTTTTTTATCACAGTCAAAGCACAATCTCACAGGTCTGCTGTGAGTGATTACCTCCCTCAAAACAAGTTTTGAAGACCCCTGAGCTCTGTAGAGACGTTCCGGATCATGCAGGGAGAGAAAACAGACTTGTGACTGAATTTCTAATGCGTAGCAAAAGCGCCAAAATATGCCCCTCCCACTCACACACAACAGTGAGGGAAGTTCAGTGAAACTGTTTTTAATTTAAAATAAACGACAGCCATGTGGAAAATAGCGCCCAAAACAATTTTTCACCAAGTACCTCAGATAATTAAACGATTTAACATGCCAGCAAACGATTAAAATCGAATTATATGAAATGTCATTAAAAAGCCTGCTGCTAGTCGTTCACACTGCAAGTTAGGCTAAAAGTTATATGCATACAGTATTGTCCCAGTGAAGTGCCATTCCCCAGAATACTGAAGTGTAAACATATATACATATCAGCCTGATACCAGTTGCCACCACTGCATTTAAGGCTGAACTTACATTATATCGGTATTGGCAGTATTTTCTCAGTCAATTCCATTCCTTAGAAAATAATATACTGCAACATACCTCTTTGCAGGTGAACCTGCCCGCTGTCCCCTGATCTGAAGTTTACCTCACTCCTCAGAATGGCCGAGAACAGCAAAATGAATCTTAGTTACGTCCGCTAAGATCATACAAAACTCAGGTAGATTCTTCTTCAAATTCTACCTGAGAAGAAACAACACACTCCGGTGCTGTTTAAAATAACAAACTTTTGATTGAAGATATAAAAACTAAGTATAATCACCACAGTCCTCTCACACATCCTATCTATTAGTTGGGTGCAAGAGAATGACTGGGTGTGACGTAGAGGGGAGGAGCTATATAGCAGCTCTGCTTGGGTGATCCTCTTGCACTTCCTGTTGGGGAGGAGTTAATATCCCATAAGTAATGATGACCCGTGGACTGACTACACTTAACAGGAGAAATACTCTTCTTATCACATGGGGGGGGGGGGAGTAGTACTGTTTAATATCCCTTTAACAAACGACATGCCATGTATATCCAATGTCAATAAGGGTTTTACTAGCACAATTTCACCGACAGAGGCGAAGCTGTGTCAGTACTGCATGCAGATATAGCATGGTCTTGCCAACATCGGTGTAAACCCTGTACGCCGGTGGTCATTAAGGTGTTAAAGCAAGATGAACCTAATTTTTTTTACTTTTTTTTTCTACTTCTCTCAGGATTCAGACAGAGAATATAATTTTAAACAACTTTTTGATTCATTTCTATTATCAAATATGCTTCATTCTTTTTATTGAAGGTGTGGAAATGCACTACCGGGAGCTAGCTGAACACATTGGGTGAACCAATGACAAGATGCATATATGTGCAGCCATCCATATATGTGCACCTAGCTCTGAGTAATGCAATGCGCTCCTGAGCCAAGCTAGATATTCTTTCAAAAAAGGATACCGATAGATTGAAGCAAATTATATAATAGAAGTAAATTGGAAAGTTGTGAACTGCATGTTCTATCTGAAACATGAAATTTCAATTTTGACTTTACTGTCCTTTTAACCTATTAAACGGGAAATAGTTTACCTTCAGAATCATCTAAAAACATAACCAAATCAGTAATTTTCTGATATAACATTTTAAAAATAAAAAAAATATAGAAAACCTTGATTTAAATAAAAAAAAAGTCTGACTGACTAGTGCAGGGCTTGACAAACCCAGGAGCCTGGGAGCCACTGGCTCCTAGAATTTCCCCCCTGGCCTCTACCTTTTTGGGTTATTCTCCATATATCTATATACAAATTCAACTGTCTGGCTCCGAAATATTCTTACTGGCTCCTAATTTTTAAACAGATTTGTCAAGCACTGGACTAGTGATTTCAATCAACTTGACTTAAAGGGACAGTCAACCATAGAATTGTTATAGTTTTAAAAGATAGATAATCCCTTTATTACTCATTCCCCAATTTTGCATAACCAACAGTTATATTAATATACTTTTTACCTTTGTGATTACCTTGTATCTAGGAACCTTCTTCCAGCCCCCTGATCACATGACTGTGACTGTTTATTATCTATTGTCTTAAATTTAGCATTGTATTGTGCTAGATCTTAAATAACTTTCTGTGCCTGAACACAGTGTTGTTATCTATATAGCCCACGTGTACTTTCTGTCTCTTTGTGTTGAAAAGAGATTTAAAAAGCATGTGATAAGAGGCAGCCCTCAAAGGCTTAGAAATTAGCAAATGAGCCTATGTTTAGTTTAAACTAAGAATACCAAGAGAAAAAAGCTAATTTGATGATAAAAGTAAATTGGAAAGTCAATTCAAATTAAAAGTCCTATCTGAATAATGAAAGTTTAATTTATACTTGACTGTCCCTTTAAATATATTTTAAATAAATCATTTGCAGTGTCACGTATGAAGGCTAAAATGAAAGGGATATAAAACAGTCTGTTTCACGTGTGTAATATAAAGGCACTAAGCAGTGGCTTATCATTGCAACTTGTAATATACATCATTTAAAAATTAATTTTTTATTTTTTTTAACTTCATTTTAGGGCTGCAACTAACAATTATTTTCATAATCAATTAATTAAACATGAAGTTAGGTTCTGCCTATGCTCAGAAGAGGCCTGTCTGTTCACGTATCTAGCTGTAGGCAGGGGCTACATTGAGAATTTCTAAAAGCTAATTTTGCACGAAAACAAGTAAGTTTTTTGCTGTTTAAACACAAATTTCTTTTATCTTTACTTTAGATTTCTTTTTATTTTTTATTTTTATTTAGTTAAAAAAGGAGTATTGTTTCATACTCCTTTAATTACATGTAGAGCTAACAAAATATTGTGTTCCACCCACCATGGATTGATTACAAATGCTCCACTCACTACAAGACAAAGATTTGTTGTTCTGTTGGATTCGTATGCAAAGTTTTAAGGAACTCAAACAAAATAAAATTGGATTCAAACACTAAAATCAATGTGAGGGAAAAGTAACCGTGTTACAGGGCTTGTCAAAAAAAGTATTTGTCTAATATTTGACCTTTAGACCTTAGGAGGGAAAAAAGGAGTCTTGTTTTACAAGTAGCAGGCTTATTTCTTTAGTTAATTAAGAGCAGGGTCTTTGTGGAGGAGAACTATTCTGTGAATAATGAAGGGCGGCTGCAGGAGTAGTCAAGGAGTGTGGCATTTATTGCCAAAATTGAACAAAAAAAACACATTTTATTTTACCCAGCTCTCCTCCCCCTTAGCTTCCACAACTGAATTGCTTTAAGAAGTGTTATCTCTGAGAAGAAGATGGATTTCCAAATAAGAGAATTATTATTTTTTAAAGTACATTTAAGGGGACTCTGGTAGGCAAGTAGATTCAAGACAGGCATAGTCTTAGTGGCCCTAAGCTGGACACAAGCGAGTCTATATGGAAAGGCATATGTGCCAATTTTGCCTTTAGTGCATTGCTACTGTACAGCCTACTTTAACATATACTTCTCTCCAAGAAAAGGTGCAATAATAAAATGCTTTAGCACATAATAGTATTTTTAATACCGTTCTTAAAATGTCCATCTAAAGTCACTGAACAACCATGTAATTATCTCACTATAGACCGACTGTTCTCCAAAGCTCTCATATAGGCCTCACAGTATTGACAAGACTTCTTTGATAATCACAGCAAAGGATTTTAAAAATATAGCTTGAACGATAGCAAGCTATGCAGTGTTCTGGGTGTGAAGGAGACAACCATATCATACAATATAATGAAAAAAGCCCCCAGACATCTCTCTATGCCAGTGTTCTGTCGATTTTTGCTACCTCCTCAGTGCGCATGCGCATAATTACATCACTATATTCCACATATATTGTAAAGCATGTGTGGAATGCAGCAATTTAAAATGCGCTCATGCACACAGAGGGGTAGCAAAATTTGACGGGTAGATAAGTCAACGCTTTGTCTGCGCATGTTAAAGGACCAGTCACAACAGTATATTTGCATAACCAACAAATGCATGATAAGAAGACAATGCAATAGCACTTAGTCTGAACTTCAAATG
Source organism: Bombina bombina (assembly GCF_027579735.1). Lineage (NCBI taxonomy): Eukaryota > Metazoa > Chordata > Amphibia > Anura > Bombinatoridae > Bombina > Bombina bombina. Next base: position 206,983,461 of record NC_069502.1, on the reverse strand, counting down.
AGTAGTAGATTTTTTTTTAAATAAATTGCAAAGTTTTGTCTATTTCCACTCCCCCTGTATCATGTGACAGCCATCAGCCAATCACAAATGCATATACGTATATGCTGTAAATTCTTGCACATGCTCAGTAGGAGCTGGTGACTCAAAAAGTGTAAATATAAAAAGACTGTGCACATTTTGTTAATGGAAGTAAATTGGAAAGTTGTTTAAAATTGCATACTCTATCTGAATCATGAAGTTTAATTTTGACTTGAGTGTCCCTTTAATGAATTTAAGAGAAACCTTTTAAATTGTGATGATATATGGAGCTGCAAATTACTGTTGGAGAAACGGTTTAGTTTATTTACATATCAATTTGATATCTAGCGATCGAATTTTGCTACCCTCTCAGTGCACATGAGCACACATACCTTACCACATTCCACACATGCTTATATGGAACATATGTGGAATACAGTGACGTAAGTGTGTGCATGCGCACTAAGATGGTCGCAAAATTTGGCTGGTATAAAAAATAATCAGGTCCTATGTACCAGGATCAAAAGCATTTGGATTTTATTGTCCATAATTTTAAATAATCTATACTGTACTCTAAACAACTTTAACAAAAAATCTTTTTTCAACTTTCATTTTAAAAATCCAATTTTTTTTTGAGACGTGAAAAGACATGGGGGGGGGGGAGAACTAGTGTTTTTGAAAGATAACTGAAGAGGTTGTCTTATCTCATAATATAAAAAAGTTGTAAGATCATTTATATTTCAGACATATTACACTACACATAGTTTCTTTTTTAACTGCAGGCTTTTAAAAGTGAGAAAACAAAACTGCATTTTCAGAGACAGGTTTACTTTGAAGTCAAGGCTAACTTTAGTGCATAACACAAATCATAAGACTGGGTAAAGCATGACAGCAAGAGCTTGTGATCAACTCAGTTAGGAAGTCTGTCTATACTTCAGTGACAAGTGGATGAGGGATCCTACCCACAACAAGCAAAGCACAGGCTATTAGCAACCATCAAAGAAGTCTTAAATCATGAGTTGTTTTAATAATAAAAAAAAAAATATATATATATAAAATAAAAGACACCATTAAAATGTTTGTAAAATATATAGACTGTGCCCTTCGTTGTAACTTTTTTCAAAACAGAAAATTACTGTTCAGTCCAACTAAAAATAAATCCAAGCTATGGAAAATCACTACAAAAAAACCCCTGCTAAAAACATACTAACTCCCAACATACCCCACAAAAAAAGAAAATAAAACATTTAAGAAATATTACACGATATGTTAAATCAGTAAGAGCTGCTAGTGAACAAATGGACATACAGACAATCTAAACGCTGGTACTACATAAATATAGCGTATTGGTATTCTAGTCCATCTGTCAATGTGGCTGAATAATACATATTTTATTAATTTAACAATTACCACACAACCTTTGAGAACAATGTTACTCTGTTCCACCATCATCTCAAACTGACAACACAAATTTAAATGACAAAGAAGATTGTTATATTAGAAAAGCAGCATTATCAAATTCCTTTATAATCAGGGACATACAAAGACGATACAGTAATACATAGTACAAATACATATATTTATCACAATGTGCATGCAGTACCACACACATGCACAATTCAAGCTCTCCTCAAAAATAAACATTCACGTTTGAATTTAATTTATATTAATTGGGGTTAACAACTGTATGTAGAAGCCAGACATACAGATTTGTAGGAGCCAAAGAATAGCGTTGTATATAGGTGGTTTGTAGAATAATCCAAAAAGAGCTACAAGAACATATCAATGTATCCTTAAAGGCCTACACAGCAACCACAATAACAGTAGCATTTATATGTCCTTCCATGGCTTTTGTTCCCAGGAAATTAAATTTGTGTTTATTTGTAAGAACTATGTACCTTTAATGGGACATGGAAGTAAAAATTTAAATTTTCAATGTAGCTCTATTATCAAATTTAGCTATTCCTATTTGCATCCTTTGTTGAAACTTAGATGCTTCGAGTATTTTTCCAAGTTAGAAAGGACACCGACTTGGATGTTTTTCTGGGGGCTTTGATAAAGTATGCAAGCTGTATCCACTGCCCCAAGAGCAATGGGCTTGCTATTTGGCTCCTTGTTTGAAGAGTAAAGCCCTGGATGTATTTGCTTCCCTGCCAGTGGAAGATATCAAAGATTATGAGGCCATAAAAACATAATTTATGCTTACCTGATAAATTCCTTTCTTCTGTTGTGTGATCAGTCCACGGGTCATCATTACTTCTGGGATATAACTCCTCCCCAACAGGAAATGCAAGAGGATTCACCCAGCAGAGCTGCATATAGCTCCTCCCCTCTACGTCAGTCCCAGTCATTCGACCAAGAAACAACGAGAAAGGAGTAACCAAGGGTGAAGTGGTGACTGGAGTATAATTTAAAAGATATTTACCTGCCTTAAAACAGGGCGGGCCGTGGACTGATCACACAACAGAAGAAAGGAATTTATCAGGTAAGCATAAATTATGTTTTCTTCTGTTATGTGTGATCAGTCCACGGGTCATCATTACTTCTGGGATACCAATACCAAAGCAAAAGTACACGGATGACGGGAGGGATAGGCAGGCTCATTATACAGAAGGAACCACTGCCTGAAGAACCTTTCTCCCAAAAATAGCCTCCGAAGAAGCAAAAGTGTCAAATTTGTAAAATTTGGAAAAAGTATGAAGCGAAGACCAAGTTGCAGCCTTGCAAATCTGTTCAACAGAGGCCTCATTCTTAAAGGCCCAAGTGGAAGCCACAGCTCTAGTGGAGTGAGCTGTAATTCTTTCAGGAGGCTGCTGTCCAGCAGTCTCATAGGCTAAACGTATTATGCTACGAAGCCAAAAAGAGAGAGAGGTAGCAGAAGCTTTTTGACCTCTCCTCTGTCCAGAGTAAACGACAAACAAGGAAGAAGTTTGGCGAAAATCTTTAGTTGCCTGCAAGTAGAACTTGAGGGCACGAACTACATCCAGATTGTGTAAAAGACGTTCCTTCTTTGAAGAAGGATTTGGACACAAGGATGGGACAACAATCTCTTGATTGATGTTCCTGTTAGTGACTACCTTAGGTAAGAACCCAGGTTTAGTACGCAGAACTACCTTGTCTGAGTGAAAAATCAGATAAGGGGAATCACAATGTAAGGCTGATAACTCAGAGACTCTTCGAGCCGAGGAAATAGCCATTAAAAACAGAACTTTCCAAGATAACATTTTTATATCAATGGAATGAAGGGGTTCAAACGGAACACCCTGTAAAACGTTAAGAACTAAGTTTAAACTCCATGGTGGAGCAACAGCTTTAAACACAGGCTTGATCCTAGCTAAAGCCTGACAAAAGGACTGGACGTCTGGATTTTCTGACAGACGTCTGTGTAACAAGATGGACAGAGCTGAAATCTGTCCCTTTAATGAACTAGCTGATAAACCCTTTTCTAAACCTTCTTGTAGAAAAGACAATATCCTAGCGATCCTAACCTTACTCCAGGAGTAACCTTTGGATTCGCACCAGTATAGGTATTTCCGCCATATTTTATGGTAAATCCTTCTGGTAACAGGCTTCCTAGCCTGAATCAGGGTATCAATAACCGACTCAGAAAAACCACGTTTTGATAAAATCAAGCGTTCAATTTCCAAGCAGTCAGCTTCAGAGAAGTTAGATTTTGATGTTTGAATGGACCCTGTATCAGAAGGTCCTGTCTCAGAGGTAGAGACCAAGGCGGACAGGATGACATGTCCACTAGATCTGCATACCAAGTCCTGCGTGGCCAAGCAGGTGCTATTAGAATTACTGATGCTCTCTCCTGTTTGATTTTGGCAATCAATCGAGGAAGCAGCGGGAAGGGTGGAAACACATAAGCCATCCTGAAGTTCCAAGGTGCTGTCAAAGCATCTATCAGAACTGCTCCCGGATCCCTGGATCTGGACCCGTAGCGAGGAAGTTTGGCGTTCTGGCGAGACGCCATGAGATCTATCTCTGGTTTGCCCCAACGTCGAAGTATTTGGGCAAAGACCTCCGGATGAAGTTCCCACTCCCCCGGATGAAGAGTCTGGCGACTCAAGAAATCCGCCTCCCAGTTCTCCACTCCCGGGATGTGGATTGCTGACAGGTGGCAAGAGTGAGACTCTGCCCAGCGAATTATCTTTGATACTTCCATCATTGCTAGGGAGCTTCTTGTCCCTCCCTGATGGTTGATGTAAGCTACAGTCGTGATGTTGTCCGACTGAAACCTGATGAACCCCCGAGTTATTAACTGGGGCCAAGCCAGAAGGGCATTGAGAACTGCTCTCAATTCCAGAATGTTTATTGGAAGGAGACTCTCCTCCTGATTCCATAGTCCCTGAGCCTTCAGAGAATTCCAGACAGCGCCCCAACCTAGTAGGCTGGCGTCTGTTGTTACAATTGTCCAGTCTGGCCTGCTGAATGGCATTCCCCTGGACAGGTGTGGCCGATGAAGCCACCATAGAAGAGAATTTCTGGTCTCTTGATTCAGATTCAGAGTAGGGGACAAATCTGAGTAATCCCCATTCCACTGACTTAGCATGCATAGTTGCAGCGGTCTGAGGTGTAGGCGTGCAAAAGGTACTATGTCCATTGCCGCTACCATTAAGCCGATCACCTCCATGCATTGAGCTACTGACGGGTGTTGAATGGAATGAAGGACGCGGCATGCATTTTGAAGTTTTGTTAACCTGTCTTCTGTCAGGTAAATCTTCATTTCTACAGAATCTATAAGAGTCCCCAAGAATGGAACTCTTGTGAGAGGAAAGAGAGAACTCTTCTTTTCGTTCACTTTCCATCCATGCGACCTTAGAAATGCCAGAACTAACTCTGTATGAGACTTGGCAGTTTGAAAGCTTGAAGCTTGTATTAGAATGTCGTCTAGGTACGGAGCTACCGAAATCCCTCGCGGTCTTAGTACCGCTAGAAGGGCACCCAGAACCTTTGTGAAGATTCTTGGAGCCGTAGCCAATCCGAATGGAAGAGCTACAAACTGGTAGTGCCTGTCTAAGAAGGCAAACCTTAGATACCGGTGATGATCTTTGTGGATCGGTATGTGAAGGTAAGCATCCTTTAAATCCACTGTGGTCATGAACTGACCCTCTTGGATCATGGGTAAAATAGTCCGAATAGTTTCCATTTTGAACGATGGAACTCTTAGGAATTTGTTTAGAGTCTTTAAATCTAAGATTGGCCTGAAAGTTCCCTCTTTTTTGGGAACCACAAACAGGTTTGAGTAGAACCCTTGTCCTTGTTCCGACCACGGAACCGGATGGATCACTCCCATTGTTAACAGATCTTGTACGCAGCGTAGAAACGCTTCTTTCTTTATCTGGTTTGTTGACAACCTTGACAGATGAAATCTCCCTCTTGGGGGAGATAATTTGAAGTCTAGAAGGTATCCCTGAGATATGATCTCTAGTGCCCAGGGATCCTGAACATCTCTTGCCCAGGCCTGGGCGAAGAGAGAGAGTCTGCCCCCTACTAGATCCGGTCCCGGATCGGGGGCTCTCGGTTCATGCTGTCTTTGGGGCAGCAGCAGGTTTCCTGGCCTGCTTGCTTTTGTTCCAGGACTGGTTAGGCTTCCAGCCTTGCCTGTAACGAGCAACAGCTCCTTCCTGTTTTGGTGCAGTGGAGGTTGATGCTGCTCCTGTTTTGAAATTCCGAAAGGGACGAAAATTAGACTGTCTAGCCTTAGCTTTGGCCTTGTCTTGAGGTAGGGCGTGGCCCTTACCTCCCGTAATGTCAGCGATAATTTCTTTCAAACCGGGCCCGAATAAGGACTGCCCCTTGAAAGGTATATTAAGTAATTTGGACTTAGAAGTAACATCAGCTGACCAGGATTTTAGCCACAGTGCCCTGCGTGCCTGTATGGCGAATCCTGAGTTCTTAGCCGTAAGTTTGGTTAAATGTACTACGGCCTCCGAAATGAAAGAATTAGCTAGTTTAAGGACTCTAAGCCTGTCCGTAATGTCGTCTAGCGTAGAGGAACTAAGGTTCTCTTCCAGCGACTCAATCCAAAATGCTGCCGCAGCCGTAATCGGCGCGATACATGCAAGGGGTTGTAATATAAAACCTTGTTGAACAAACATTTTCTTAAGGTAACCCTCTAATTTTTTATCCATTGGATCTGAGAAAGCACAGCTATCCTCCACCGGGATAGTGGTACGCTTAGCTAAAGTAGAAACTGCTCCCTCCACCTTGGGGACCGTTTGCCATAAGTCCCGAGTGGTGGCGTCTATTGGAAACATCTTTCTAAATATTGGAGGGGGTGAGAACGGCACACCGGGTCTATCCCACTCCTTAGTAACAATTTCAGTTAGTCTCTTAGGTATAGGAAAAACGTCAGTACTCGCCGGTACCGCAAAGTATTTATCCAACCTACACAGTTTCTCTGGTATTGCAACAGTGTTACAATCGTTGAGAGCTGCTAAGACCTCCCCTAGTAGTACACGGAGGTTCTCCAATTTAAATTTAAAATTTGAAATATCTGAGTCCAATCTGTTTGGATCAGAACCGTCACCCACAGAATGAAGCTCTCCGTCCTCATGCTCTGCGAGCTGTGACGCAGTATCAGACATGGCCCTAGCATTGTCAGCGCACTCTGTTCTCACCCCAGAGTGATCACGCTTGCCTCTTAGTTCAGGTAATTTAGACAAAACTTCAGTCATAACAGTAGCCATATCTTGTAATGTTATCTGTAATGGCCGCCCAGATGTACTAGGCGCCAAAATATCACGCACCTCCCGGGCGGGAGATGCAGGTACTGTCGCGTGAGGCGAGTTAGTCGGCATAACTCTCCCCTCGCTGTTTGGTGAAATTTGTTCACATTGTACAGATTGACTTTTATTTAAAGTAGCATCAATACAGTTAGTACATAAATTTCTATTGGGCTCCACCTTGGCATTGGAACAAATGACACAGATATCTTCCTCTGAGTCAGACATGTTTAACACACTAGCAAAAAACTTACAACTTGGTTATAATCTTTTTTAGCAAAAAACGTACTGTGCCTCAAAGAGGTACTAACGATTAAATGACAGTTGAAATAATGAACTGAAAAACAGTTATTGCATCAAATTTTAAAACAACACAACTTTTAGCAAAGGTTTGTTCCCATTAGTAAAAAACAACACTAATTAAATTTGTACATAAGAAAACAAAACAACGTTTTTTATACACAGTCACTATAAGAATTCTCACAGCTCTGCTGAGAGAATTTACCTCCCTTCAAAGAAGTTTGAAGACCCCTGAGATCTGTCAGAAATGAACCGGATCATGCAGGACATATAAAAGTAGCTGACTGGAATTTTTTGATGCGTAGCAAAGAGCGCCAAAAACGGCCCCTCCCTCTCCCACACAGCAGTGAAGAGAAACGAAACTGTCACAATTAAAGCAAAAAACTGCCAAGTGGAAAATAATGCCCAAACATTTATTCACACAGTACCTCAGCAATGTAAACGATTCTACATTCCAGCAAAAACGTTTAACATGAGAATAGTTATTAAAAGGATTAGTGACCTTAACACAGTAGTTCCGGTGAAATACCATCCCCAGAATACTGAAGTGTATACATACATGTCATTTTAACGGTATGGCAGGCTTTTCTCATCAATTCCATTCAGAAAATAAAAACTGCCACATACCTCAATGCAGATTCATCTGCCCGCTGTCCCCTGATCTGAAGCCTTTACCTCCCTCAGATGGTCGAGAACAGCAATATGATCTTAACGACTCCGGTTAAAATCATAGTAAAAAATCTCTGTCAGATTCTTCCTCAAACTCTGCCAGAGAAGTAATAACACGCTCCGGTGCTATTTTAAAATAACAAACTTTTGATTGAAGTCATAAAAACTAAGTATAATCACCATAGTCCTCTCACACATCCTATCTAGTCGTTGGGTGCAAGAGAATGACTGGGACTGACGTAGAGGGGAGGAGCTATATGCAGCTCTGCTGGGTGAATCCTCTTGCATTTCCTGTTGGGGAGGAGTTATATCCCAGAAGTAATGATGACCCGTGGACTGATCACACATAACAGAAGAAAAAGCCTTCTTAAAAAGCTTACTCCAGAATTATATAGGAAAATGTTTTAGGAGTGTCCAGCAAAGTACATGTAACAGCTGCACAGAGTATGTTGCTTTTCGGCTATTGACTGGGGGCCTAAAGGTTACTAGTTACGAGGCTTTGACAGATTTGATGATGCTGGAGCAGTTCTTGCAAACACTGAGCCCTGTGGCCAGGGAATAAATCTTGGACAGGAAGCCCAAAACAGTTGCAGGGGCTGCAGATCTGGCTAATGATTAAGTTAACAATGAGCACCTGTAGTCCAGCATGCAACCTCTCAAGCTGGGTCCCCCAACTGGAAAGGAGCAATGTATTAGCTGCTAACCATCCCCTAATATGGTGGCACCGAAGGGAGTAGGTGCCCCATCAGGTCAAGAGGATACCAGAATATGTTTTTGGGGCAAACAGGTTGGGCACCTGAGTTACACATACCCAACCAAGAAGCCTCCTACAAGTGCAGCAGCAAGAGTGCCTGCCATGTTTTGTTTGTGGGTGAGCCAGAGAAGAGCAGTGATAATCAGCAAAGCGTTGCCATTGGTGAACTGGTGATCATGGGACTTTAGAATACTTAAGCTGCCTGTACCTTGGTGTGCCCTCTGCCGGTGCATGCAGAGGATGTTATCCCTGGGGAAACCATGACAAATAAATTATTTTTTTTATGTATTTCCCACAGTGCCAATGGCACGTGTGTAACTGGACTGGGGTGCAAGCAAAGGTTTGCGGGAGGTGGGTGTCTGAGGATATCCCCGTTAATGTTTTTCTGGGGAATGGATTTGGGTCGGCTGCTATGTCATTACGCTTCAGAAAACACCTGTGAACCACGAGGGACCAACAAGAGCCAAACCCACACTGAAGTACTGTTTAAAGTTTGTGGGAACAATGATAGAAGAGCTGGTGAGGAATGCAGGGAGAGTACAAGCTTCTAACTGTAAATAAACCAGAAATGGTTTCCCAAATGACACTATAGGTAATGCTAAACCTGATTTTGATTTTGAGGTGTTGCAATGCCAATGTTCAGTACAAGCAGGCTTTATCTGACAGCAACCAAGGGAGAAGACCCTAGCTCTCCTGCACCCATCTCCGGTGCTACTACTTAACACAGGAGTGGGGCAGAAGGGGAGGGGGGTTCTTCTGTTGCTGTTGGGGCCTTCTTTACCCTGGGTGTGAAAAGGGGGGGGATAGAGTCACTATAGCAGTGGTAACTCATATGCAGGCTATCAGGGTGGCAGCAAGTGAAAATACAGGTATAGGAAGTTGTGACAGGGAATATCAGTTAGCCCATTCCCCAGCAGAGCATGAGTTAACTCATTTGCAGGGTTCACCTCCAACCCGATCCCCTCGGCGGCTCTGTCCCAGGAACCCTTGGTTTCCCCATTTTAAAGGGGAGGAGGAGAATAAGATGTACCTGGCTGCTCTGCACTGCCCCCTACCTGGAAGGGATGAGAAAGCTTGAAGAACAACCAGCCGCAGGCACTGATGCACAAAGGGTGTACTGGGATAAAGGGATTTTATATAGGGAAGCCCGTGCTAAAAACCATGGCCATGGGATGCAAACAGACAGCTAGTAGTTCCTCAGCAATTCAGAAAGTAGCTGCTTTGGCTGGCACATGAGACCCCCTGGCAGGACACCTGGAAGTGAGCAAAAGAAAAGCTAGGTTGACTTACAATTTCTACTGGCCTGGTATGGGTACAGCCGTGGCAAACTATTGTCGGATCTGTCTGGTCTGCCAGAGGGTTGATAAATCTGGGGATGTTACACGTGTACCCCTAAGGCCCCTGCCCATTATATCAGAACCATTTGATCAAGTGGCCGTGGATATAGTAGGTCCCGTGGCAGTACCAATTACTACAGGTAAATCATTTATACTTACAGTTGTAGATGCATGCTGAATCATGAAAGAAAAAAAAAATGTGTGTTTCATATCCCTTTAAAGACTTTGTAGAATTCCAGAGCACGGATTGGGGGGGGGGGGGGGGGGAAGTACCTACCCCATCTACTATTTAATAATAGAGAGGTATCCCAGTAGTCCACCGACTCCTTGCCATTTTAACTACTGTACAGACGCAGAGTAAGGGGGTGCTTAGATTTATTCAAGGAGGAATGGGAAGAAAAACTGCACACCAGAGACTTCAGTTTTAGAGTTCAGACACAAAATGCACAACCTGACTGGACAGTGCTTGGGCTTCCCCTGTAGTGCTATAAACCAACAAAGATGAATCAACCTGTTTCTGTGTAGACTAAATGCAGTAACCACATCTGATGACTAACCCATGTCAAGGATAGATTAACTGCTAGGTCAGCTGTACAGTGCCCAGTACTTAACCATAATGGATTTGAGCCAACGGTATTGGAAGACCCCTATGACCCAGGAGAGATCTGTCTTTAATAACCCATTTGGGTTATATGAGTTTTGTGTGATGTCATTGCCCCTGCAACTTTCTAACGGCTAGTATATCAGCTGTTAGAAGGGAATATTTGCTGTGGTCTACCTAGATATTGCAGTGTTCAGCAAGACCTGGGAGAAACACTTCGTACATTTAGGTCAGTTCCTGGACCTCATGGCCAGAGCAGGGCTCACCATTAAACCTGAGAAGTGTCAGATGGGCATGACCAAAATGCAGTATTTGGGGCACAGGTTGGGAGGGGGAAACCATACACCTTGAATCAGGCAAGGTAGAAGCCCAAACTTATGCCCTCACAGATTTAACCAAGAAAAAGCTCTGCAAACACAGATTGGATTTTGCCATGTGAGGAGGCCTTTACCAAACTGAAGACAGCCTTAGTCAATTCTCCCATGCTTCAAGCCCCAAATATCAGTAAGAGGTTTGCAGTACAAACAGATGATTCAAACTATAGGTTGGGGGCTGTGCTCATTCAGGTTAATGCCAAAAGGGGAAGAACACCCCTTACTTTACCTATGCAGAAAGCGGTTACCCAGAGAAGCTGAATATTGCAGTGGTAGATAAAAAAAATGCTTAGCTGTGGTATGGGCCTTGCAAAAGTTACCTCCATATGGAAGTGACTTTACTGTTACAACACATCATAACCCTCTGCGTTGGCTAGATAGGGCTGCAGGAAACCGCAAACTGCTCAGATGGTCCCTAATATTGCAACAGTATGGTTTCTCGTGGACTCTCACCACCAAGTAAGTCTTGTGAATCAAGAGTTTCAACCAGAAGGCCACAGGAAGAGCAGAAACTTTGTCCTTTTCTAGCACCAGAACAGTGAATGAACAAACTAGAAGTCTTTCTAAACTCCTTAGTAGCAATAATATAATATTTTGATTCTCTATCAACATCCAAATTATGCAAAGATCTATATGAAGCATTCTTAGTAATAGTACACAAAGAATGAACAACAATGTTTCTGCTGAAGTTATCTAAAGAAACAACCATAGACCAAAAAAAAAAAAAAAGAAAACAATTTATGCTTACCTGATAAAGTACCTGAGGAAGTTGCAAGAGGACACCCACAGCAGAGCTGTAATATAGCTCCTCCCCTAACTGTCATAGCCAGTCATTCGACAGAAAACAAACCGAGAAAGGAGGAACCATAGGGTGCAGTGGTTACTGTAGTTTAAATTTAAAAATTACCTGCCTTAAAATGACAGGGCAGGCAGTGGACTGGATACACCACAAGAGAAATAAATTTATCAGGTAAGCATAAATTGTGTTTTCTCTTGTAAGGTGTATCCAGTCCACGGATCATCCATTACTTGTGGGATACCAATACCAAAGCTAAAGTACACGGATGAAGGGAGGGACAAGGCAGGAACTTAAATGGAAGGAACCACTGCCTGTAAAACCTGTCTCCCAAATATAGCCTCTGAAGAAGCAAAAGTATCAAATTTGTAAAATTTTGAAAAAGTATGAAGCGAAGACCAAGTCGCCGCCTTGCAAATCTGTTCAACAAAAGCCTCATTTTTAAAGGCCCAAGTGGAAGCCACAGCTCTAGTGGAATGAGCTGTAAACCTTTCAGGAGGCTGCTGTCCAGCAGTCTCATAGGCTAAGCGGATTAAGCTTCTTAGCCAAAAAGAAAAAGAGGTTGCCAAAGCCTTTTGACCTCTCTGTCCAGAGTAGACAACAAACAAAGCAGATGTTTGACGAAAATCTTTAGTAGCTTGTAAGTAAAACTTTAAAGCACAGACCACGTCCAGATTGTGTAACACAAGGATGGAACCACAATCTCTTGATTGATATTCTTGTTAGATACCACCTTAGGTAAGAACCCAGGTTTGGTACGCAGGACTACCTTATCCGTATGAAAAATCAGATAAGGAGAATCACATTGTAAGGCAGATAGCTCAGAGACTCTACGAGCCGAGGAAATAGCTACCAAAAAAAAAAAAAAAAAAAAAAAAAGAACTTTCCAAGATAAAAGTTTGATATCTATGGAATGAAGAGGTTCAAACAGAACTCCTTGAAGAACCAAGTTTAAGCTCCATGGTGGAGCAACAGGTTTAAACACAGGCTTGATTCAAACTAAAGCCTGACAAAATGCCTGAACGTCTAGAGCATCTGCCAGACGCTAGTGCAAAAGAATAGACAGAGCAAAAATCTGTCCCTTTAAGAAACTAGCTGACAATCCTTTTTCCAAACCTTCTTGGAGAAAAGATAAAATCCTAGGAATCCTGACCTTACTCCATGAGTAACCCTTGGATTCACACCAATAAAGATATCTACGCCATACCTTATGGTAAATTTTCCTGGTGACAGGCTTTCGTGCCTGTATTAAGGTATCAATAACTGACTCGGAGAAGCCACGCTTTGATAAAATAAACATTCAATCTCCAGGCAGTCAGCCTCAGAGAAATTAGATTTGGATGGTTGAAAGGACCCTGAAGTAGAAGGTCCTGTCTCAGAGGCAGAGACCATGGTGGAAAGGATGACATGTCCACTAGATCTGCATACCAGGTCCTGCGTGGCCACGCAGGTGCTATCAGAATCACAGATGCTCTCTCCTGCTTGATCTTGGCAATCAGTCGAGGGAGCAGAGGAAACGTTGGAAACACATAAGCCAGGTTAAAAGACCAGGGCGCTGCTAGAGTATCTATCAGTGTCGCCTTCGGATCCCTGGACCTGGATCCGTAACACGGAAGCTTGGCGTTCTGGCGAGACGCCATGAGATCCAGTTCTGGTTTGCCCCAACGGAGAATCAGTTGTGCAAATACCTCCGGATGGAGATCCCACTCTCCCGGATGAAAAGTCTGACGACTTAGAAAATCCGCCTCCCAGTGCTTTACACCTGGGATATGGATAGCTGATAGGTGGCAAGAGTGAATCTCTGCCCAGTGAATTATTTTTGAAACTTCTAACATCTCTAGGGAACTTCTTGTTACCCCTCGATGGTTGATGTAAGCTACAGTCGTGATGTTGACCGACTGAAATCTGATGTACCTCAGAGTTGCTAACTGAGGCCAAACCTGAAGAGCCTTGAATATCGCTCTTAGTTCCAGAATATTTATTGGAAGGAGAGACGCCTCCTGAGTCCACGATCCCTGAGCCTTCAGGGAGTTCCAGACTGCACCCCAACCTAGAAGGCTGGCATTTGTTGTTACAATAGTCCAATCTGGCCTGCGAAGGTCATACCTTTGGACAGATGGACCCGAGATAGCCACCAGGGAAGAGGATCCCTGGTCTCTTGGTCCAGATTCAGTTGAGGGGCCAAATCTGTGTAATCCCCGCTCCACTGACTGAGCCTGCATAGTTGCAGCGGTCTGAGATGTAAGCGTGCAAACGGCACTATGTCCATTGCCGCTACCATTAAGCCGATTACTTCCATACACTGAGCCACCAAAGGGCGCGGAATGGAATGAAGAACCCGACAGGAATTTAGAAGCTTTGATAACCTGGACTCCGTGTCAAGGTAAATTTTCATTTCTACAGAATCTATCAGAGTCCCTAGAAAGGAAACTCTTGTGAGTGGGGATAGAGAACACTTTTCCTCGTTCACTTTCCACCCATGCGACATCAGAAATGCCAGTACTACGTCCGTATGAGACTTGGCAATTTGGAAGTTTGACGCCTGTATCAGGATGTTGTCTAAATAAGGGGCTACTGCTATGCCCCCCGGCCTTAGGACCGCCAAAAGCGACCCTAGAACCTTTGTAAAGATTCTAGGGGCTGTAGCTAATCCAAAGGGAAGAGCTACAACTGGTAATGCCTGTCTTGAAAGGCAAACCTGAGAAACCGATGATGATCTTTGTGTATCAGAATGTGAAGATAAGCATCCTTTAGATCCACTGTAGTCATATATTGACCCTCCTGGATCAGTGGTAGGATGGTACGAATAGTTTCCATCTTGAACGACGGAACTTTGAGGAATTTGTTTAAGATCTTTAGATCCAAAATCGGTATGAAGGATCCCTCTTTTTTGGGAACCACAAACAGATTTGAGTAAAAACCCTGTTCCTCCTTTGGAACTGGATGGATCACTCCCATAACTAGGAGGTCTCGTACACAGTGTAAGAATGCCTCACTCTTTATCTGGTTTGCAGATAATTGTGAAAGGTGAAATCTCCCTTTTGGGGGGGAAGCTTTGAAGTCCAGAAGATATCCCTGGGATATAATTTCCAACGCACAGGGATCCTGAACATCTCTTGCCCACGCCTGGGCGAAGAGTGAAAGTCTGCCCCCTACTAGATCCGTTACCGGATAGGGGGTCGTTCCTTCATGCTGTCTTAGAGGCAGCAGCAGGCTTTTTGACCTGCTTACCTTTTTTCCAGGTCTGGTTTGGTCTCCAGACCGTCTTGGATTGAGCAAAAGTTCCCTCGTGTTTATTATTAGAGGAAGTTGATGCCGCACCTGCCTTGAAGTTTCGAAAGGCACGAAAATTAGACTGTTTGGCCCTAGATTTGGACCTGTCCTGAGGAAGGGCACAACCTTTTCCTCCCGTGATATCAGCAATAATCTCCTTCAAACCAGGCCCGAATAGGGTCTGCCCCTTGAAGGGAATGTTAAGTAGCTTAGATTTTAAAGTCACGTCAGCTGACCATGATTTAAGCCATAGCGCTCTGCGCGCCTGTATAGCAAAACCAGAATTCTTAGCCGTTAGTTTATTCAAATGAACAATGGCATCAGAAATAAAATAATTGGCTAGCTTAAGTGCTCTAAGCTTGCCAAGTATGTCATCCAATGGAGTCTCTACCTGTAAAGCCTCTTCCAGAGACTCAAACCAGTACGCCGCAGCAGCAGTGACAGGGGCAATGCATGCAATGGGCTGTAGGATAAAACCTTGTTGAATAAATATTTTCTTAAGGTAACCTTCTAATTTTTTATCCATTGGCTCTAAAAAAGCACAACTGTCCTCGACAGGGATAGTAGTACGCTTTGCTAGAGTAGAAACTGCTCCCTCCACCTTAGGGACTGTCTGCCATAAGTCCCGTGTGGTGGCGTCTATTGGAAAACATTTTTCTAAAAATAGGAGGGGAAGAGAACGGCACACCTGGTCTATCCCATTCCTTAATAATAATTTCTGTAAACCTTTTAGGTATTGGAAAAACATCAGTACACACCGGCACTGCAAAGCATTTATCCAGTCTACAAAATTTCTCTGGCACTGCAATGGTATCACAGTCATTCAGAGCAGCTAAAACCTCCCTAAGTAACACGCGGAGGTGTTCAAGCTTAAATTTAAATGTAGAAATATTAGAATCAGGTATCTTTCCTGAGTCATTAACATCACCCACTGACTGAAGCTCTCCTTCCTCAGCTTCTGCATATTGTGAGGCAGTATCAGACATGGTTCTTAAAGCGTCAGTATGCTCTGCATTTTGTCTCACCCCAGAGCTATCTCGCTAACCTCTAAGTTCAGGTAGTCTGGCTAATACCGCTGACAGTGTATTATCCATGACTGCCGCCATGTCTTGTAAAGTAAACGCTATGGGCGCCCTAGATGTACTTGGCGCCATTTGAGCGTGAGTCCCTTGGGCGGGAGTCAAAGGGTCTGACACGTGGGGAGAGTTAGTCGGCATAACTTTCCCCTCGTCAGATTCCTCTGGTGATAATTTTTTTTAAAACAGAATATGATCTTTATTGCATAAAATGAAATCAGTACATTTGGTACACATTCTAAGAGGGGGTTCCACCATGGCTTTTAAACATAATGAACAAGGAGTTTCTTCTATGTCAGACATGTTTACACAGACTAGCAATGAGACTAGCAAGCTTGGAAAACACTTTAAATCAAGTTAACAAGCAAATATAAAAAAACATAATTTATGTAAGAACTTACCTGATAAATTAATTTCTTTCATATTAGCAAGAGTCCATGAGCTAGTGACGTATGGGATATACATTCCTACCAGGAGGGGCAAAGTTTCCCAAACCTCAAAATGCCTATAAATACACCCCTCACCACACCCACAATTCAGTTTAACGAATAGCCAAGAAGTGGGGTGATAAGAAAAAAGTGCGAAAGCATATAAAATAAGGAATTGGAATAATTGTGCTTTATACAAAAAAATCATAACCACCACAAAAAAGGGCGGGCCTCATGGACTCTTGCTAATATGAAAGAAATGAATTTATCAGGCAAGTTCTTACATAAATTATGTTTTCTTTCATGTAATTAGCAAGAGTCCATGAGCTAGTGACGTATGGGATAATGACTACCCAAGATGTGGATCTTTCCACGCAAGAGTCACTAGAGAGGGAGGGATAAAATAAAGACAGCCAATTCCTGCTGAAAATAATCCACACCAAAAATAAAGTTTAATGAAAAACATAAACAGAAGATTCAAACTGAAACTGCTGCCTGAAGTACTTTTCTACCAAAAACTGCTTCAGAAGAAGAAAATACATAAAAATGGTAGAATTTAGTAAAAGTATGCAAAGAGGACCAAGTTGATGCTTTGCAAATCTGATCAACCGAAGCTTCATTCCTAAACGCCCAGGAAGTAGAAACTGACCTAGTAGAATGAGCTGTAATCCTTTGAGGCGGAGTTTTACCCGACTCGACATAGGCATGATGAATTAAAGATTTCAACCAAGATGCCAAAGAAATGGCAGAAGCTTTCTGGCCTTTCCTAGAACCGGAAAAGATAACAAATAGACTAGAAGTCTTTCGGAAAGACTTAGTAGCTTCAACATAATATTTCAAAGCTCTAACAACATCCAAAGAATGCAACGATTTCTCCTTAGAATTCTTAGGATTAGGACATAATGAAGGAACCACAATTTCTCTACTAATGTTGTTGGAATTCACAACTTTAGGTAAAAATTCAAAAGAAGTTCGCAACACCGCCTTATCCTGATGAAAAATCAGAAAAGGAGACTCACAAGAAAGAGCAGATAATTCAGAGACTCTTCTGGCAGAAGAGATCGCCAAAAGGAACAAAACTTTCCAAGAAAGTAATTTAATGTCCAATGAATGCATGGGTTCAAAAGGAGGAGCTTGAAGAGCCCCCAGAACCAAATTCAAACTCCAAGGAGGAGAAATTGACTTAATGACAGGTTTTATACGAACCAAAGCTTATACAAAACAATGAATATCAGGAAGATTAGCAATCTTTCTGTGAAAAAGAACAGAAAGAGCAGAGATTTGTCCTTTCAAAGAACTTGCGGATAAACCTTTATCTAAACCATCCTGAAGAAACTGTAAAATTCTCGGAATTCTAAAAGAATGCCAAGAAAAATGATGAGAAAGACACCAAGAAATATAAGTCTTCCAGACTCTATAATATATCTCTCTGGATACAGATTTGCGAGCCTGTAACATAGTAGTAATCACAGAGTCAGAGAAACCTCTTTGACCAAGAATCAAGCGTTCAATCTCCATACCTTTAAATTTAAGGATTTGAGATCCTGATGGAAAAAAGGACCTTGCGACAGAAGGTCTGGTCTTAGCGGAAGAGTCCACGGATGGCAAGAGGCCATCCGGACAAGATCCGCATACCAAAACCTGTGAGGCCATGCCGGAGCTATCAGCAGAACAAACGAGCATTCCTTCAGAATCTTGGAGATTACTCTTGGAAGAAGAACTAGAGGCGGAAAGATATAGGCAGGATGATACTTCCAAGGAAGTGATAATGCATCCACTGCTTCCGCCTGAGGATCCCGGGATCTGGACAGATACCTGGGAAGTTTCTTGTTTAGATGAGACGCCATCAGATCTATTTCTGGAAGCTCCCACATTTGAACAATCTGAAGAAATACCTCTGGGTGAAGAGACCATTCGCCCGGATGCAACGTTTGGCGACTGAGATAATCCGCTTCCCAATTGTCTATACCTGGGATATGAACCGCAGAGATTAGACAGGAGCTGGATTCCGCCCAAACCAGAATTCGAGATACTTCTTTCATAGCCAGAGGACTGTGAGTCCCTCCTTGATGATTGATGTATGCCACAGTTGTGACATTGTCTGTCTGAAAACAAATGAACGATTCTCTCTTTAGAAGAGGCCAAGACTGAAGAGCTCTGAAAATTGCACGGAGTTCCAAAATATTGATCGGTAATCTCACCTCCTGAGATTCCCAAACTCCTTGTGCCGTCAGAGATCCCCACACAGCTCCCCAACCTGTGAGACTTGCATCTGTTGAAATTACAGTCCAGGTCGGAAGCACAAAAGAAGCCCCCTGAATTAAACGATGGTGATCTGTCCACCACGTTAGAGAGTGTCGTACAATCGGTTTTAAAGATATTAATTGAGATATCTTTGTGTAATCCCTGCACCATTGATTCAGCATACAGAGCTGAAGAGGTCGCATGTGAAAACGAGCAAAGGGGATCGCGTCCGAAGCAGCAGTCATAAGACCTAGAATTTCCATGCATAAGGCTACCGAAGGGAATGATCGAGACTGAAGGTTTCGACAAGTTGAAATCAATTTTAGACGTCTCTTGTCTGTCAAAGACAGAGTCATGGACACTGAATCTATCTGGAAACCCAGAAAGGTTACCCTTGTCTGAGGAATCAATGAACTTTTAGTGAATTGATCCTCCAACCATGATCTTGAAGAAACAACACAAGTCGATTCGTATGAGATTCTGCTAAATGTAAAGACTGAGCAAGTACCAAGATATCGTCCAAATAAGGAAATACCACAATACCCTGTTCTCTGATTACAGACAGAAGGGCACCGAGAACCTTTGTAAAAATTCTTGGAGCTGTAGCTAGGCCAAACGGCAGAGCCACAAACTGGTAATGCTTGTCCAGAAAAGAGAATCTCAGGAACTGATAATGATCTGGATGAATCGGAATATGCAGATATGCATCCTGTAAATCTATTGTGGACATATAATGCCCTTGCTGAACAAAAGGCAAGATAGTCCTTACAGTTACCATTTTGAACGTTGGTATCCTTACATAACGATTCAATATTTTTAGATCCAGAACTGGTCTGAAGGAATTCTCCTTCTTTGGTACAATGAAGAGATTTGAATAAAACCCCATCCCCTGTTCCAGAACTGGAACTGGCATAATTACTCCAGCCAACTCTAGATCTGAAACACAATTCAGAAATGCTTGAGCTTTCACTGGATTTACTGGGACACGGGAAAGAAAAAAATCTCTTTGCAGGAGGTCTCATCTTGAAACCAATTCTGTACCCTTCTGAAACAATGTTCTGAATCCAAAGATTGTGAACAGAATTGATCTAAAATTCTTTGAAAAAACGTAACCTGCCCCCTACCAGCTGAGCTGGAATGAGGGCCACACCTTCATGTGGACTTAGAAGCTGGCTTTGCTTTTCTAGAAGGCTTGGATTTATTCCAGACTGGAGATGGTTTCCAAACTGAAACTGCTCCTGAGGATGAAGGATCAGGCTTTTGTTCTTTGTTGAAACGAAAGGAACGAAAACGATTATTAGCCCTGTTTTTAGATTTTTTATCCTGTGGTAAAAAAGTTCCTTTCCCACCAGTAACAGTTGAGATAATAGAATCCAACTGAGAACCAAATAATTTGTTACCCTGGAAAGAAATGGAAAGTAGAGTTGATTTAGAAGCCATATCAGCATTCCAAGTTTTAAGCCATAAAGCTCTTCTAGCTAAAATAGCTAGAGACATAAACCTGACATCAACTCTGATAATATCAAAAATGGCATCACAGATAAAATTATTAGCATGTTGAAGAAGAAGAATAATATTATGAGAATCATGATCTGTTACTTGTTGCGCTAAAGTTTCCAACCAAAAAGTTGAAGCTGCAGCAACATCAGCCAATGATATAGCAGGTCTAAGAAGATTACCTGAACACAGATAAGCTTTTCTTAGAAAGGATTCAATTTTCCTATCTAAAGGATCCTTAAACGAAGTACCATCTGACGTAGGAATAGTAGTACGTTTAGCAAGGGTAGAAATAGCCCCATCAACTCTAGGGATTTTGTCCCAAAATTCTAATCTGTCAGACGGCACAGGATATAATTGCTTAAAACGTTTAGAAGGAGTAAATGAATTACCCAATTTATCCCATTCTCTGGAAATTACTTCAGAAATAGCACTAGGGACAGGAAAAACTTCTGGAATAACCACAGGAGATTTAAAGACCTTATCTAAACGTTTAGAATTAGTATCAAGAGGACCAGAATCCTCAATTTCTAAAGCAATTAGTACTTCTTTAAGTAAAGAACGAATAAATTCCATTTTAAATAAATGTGAAGATTTATCAGCATCAATCTCTGAAACAGAATCCTCTGAACCAGAAGAGTCATCAGAATCAGAATGATGATGTTCATTTAAAAATTCATCTGTATAAAGAGAAGTTTTAAAAGATTTTTTATGTTTACTAGAAGGAGGAATAACAGACATAGCCTTCTTGATGGAT
Source organism: Bombina bombina (assembly GCF_027579735.1). Taxonomy (NCBI): domain Eukaryota; kingdom Metazoa; phylum Chordata; class Amphibia; order Anura; family Bombinatoridae; genus Bombina; species Bombina bombina. The sequence continues at coordinate 206,962,606 of NC_069502.1, read as the reverse complement.
TCAGAAACAAAATCTCTTATGTTATCAGGAACATTCTGAACATTAGATGTTGATGGAACTGCAACAGGTAATGGTACATTACTAAAGGAAATATTATCTGCATTAACAAGTTTGTCATGACAATTAATACAAACAACAGCTGGAGGAATAGCTACCAAAAGTTTACAGCAGATACACTTAGCTTTGGTAGTTCCAGCACCAGACAGCGATTTTCCTGAAGTATCTTCTGACTCAGATGCAACGTGAGACATCTTGCAATATTTAAGAGAAAAAACAACATATAAAGCAAAATTGATCAAATTCCTTAAATGACAGTTTCAGGAATGGGAAAAAATGCCAATGAACAAGCTTCTAGCAACCAGAAGCAAAGAAAAAATGAAACTTAAATAATGTGGAGACAAAAGCGACGCCCATATTTTTTAGCGCCAAATAAGACGCCCACATTATTTGGCGCCTAAATGCTTTTGGCGCCAAAAATGACGCCACATCCGGAACGCCGACATATTTGGCGCAAAAGAACGTCAAAAATGACGCAACTTCCGGCGACACGTATGACGCCGGAAACAGAAAAGATTTTTTTGCGCCAAAAAAGTCTGCGCCAAGAATGACGCAATAAAATGAAGCATTTTCAGCCCCCGCGAGCCTAACAGCCCACAGGGAAAAAAAGTCAAATTTTTAAGGTAAGAAAAATAATTGAATCAAGTGCATTATCCCAAATATGAAACTGACTGTCTGAAAATAAGGAATGTTGAACATCCTGAGTCAAGGCAAATAAATGTTTGAATACATATATTTAGAACTTTATAAACAAAGTGCCCAACCATAGCTTAGAGTGTCACAGAAAATAAGACTTACTTACCCCAGGACACTCATCTACATGTTTGTAGAAAGCCAAACCAGTACTGAAACGAGAATCAGCAGAGGTAATGGTATATAAATAAGAGTATATCGTCGATCTGAAAAGGGAGGTAAGAGATGAATCTCTACGACCGATAACAGAGAACCTATGAAATAGACCCCGTAGAAGGAGATCACTGCATTCAAAAACAGAATTTATGTTTACCTGATAAATTACTTTCTCCAACGGTGTGTCCGGTCCACGGCGTCATCCTTACTTGTGGGATATTCTCTTCCCCAACAGGAAATGGCAAAGAGCCCAGCAAAGCTGGTCACATGATCCCTCCTAGGCTCCGCCTACCCCAGTCATTCGACCGACGTTAAGGAGGAATATTTGCATAGGAGAAACCATATGATACCGTGGTGACTGTAGTTAAAGAAAATAAATCATCAGACCTGATTAAAAAACCAGGGCGGGCCGTGGACCGGACACACCGTTGGAGAAAGTAATTTATCAGGTAAACATAAATTCTGTTTTCTCCAACATAGGTGTGTCCGGTCCACGGCGTCATCCTTACTTGTGGGAACCAATACCAAAGCTTTAGGACACGGATGAAGGGAGGGAGCAAATCAGGTCACCTAAATGGAAGGCACCACGGCTTGCAAAACCTTTCTCCCAAAAATAGCCTCAGAAGAAGCAAAAGTATCAAACTTGTAAAATTTGGTAAAAGTGTGCAGTGAAGACCAAGTCGCTGCCCTACATATCTGATCAACAGAAGCCTCGTTCTTGAAGGCCCATGTGGAAGCCACAGCCCTAGTGGAATGAGCTGTGATTCTTTCAGGAGGCTGCCGTCCGGCAGTCTCGTAAGCCAATCTGATGATGCTTTTAATCCAAAAAGAGAGAGAGGTAGAAGTTGCTTTTTGACCTCTCCTTTTACCAGAATAAACAACAAACAAGGAAGATGTTTGTCTAAAATCCTTTGTAGCATCTAAATAGAATTTTAGAGCGCGAACAACATCCAAATTGTGCAACAAACGTTCCTTCTTCGAAACTGGTTTCGGACACAAAGAAGGTACGACTATCTCCTGGTTAATGTTTTTGTTAGAAACAACTTTTGGAAGAAAACCAGGTTTAGTACGTAAAACCACCTTATCTGCATGGAACACCAGATAAGGAGGAGAACACTGCAGAGCAGATAATTCTGAAACTCTTCTAGCAGAAGAAATTGCAACCAAAAACAAAACTTTCCAAGATAATAACTTAATATCAACGGAATGTAAGGGTTCAAACGGAACCCCCTGAAGAACTGAAAGAACCAAGTTGAGACTCCAAGGAGGAGTCAAAGGTTTGTAAACAGGCTTGATTCTAACCAGAGCCTGAACAAAGGCTTGAACATCTGGCACAGCTGCCAGTTTTTTGTGAAGTAACACAGACAAGGCAGAAATCTGTCCCTTCAAGGAACTTGCAGATAATCCTTTCTCCAATCCTTCTTGAAGAAAGGATAGAATCTTAGGAATCTTTACCTTGTCCCAAGGGAATCCTTTAGATTCACACCAACAGATATATTTTTTCCATATTTTGTGGTAAATTTTTCTAGTTACAGGCTTTCTGGCCTGAACAAGACTATCAATAACAGAATCTGAGAACCCTCGTTTTGATAAGATCAAGCGTTCAATCTCCAAGCAGTCAGCTGGAGTGAGACCAGATTCGGATGTTCGAACGGACCTTGAACAAGAAGGTCTCGTCTCAAAGGTAGCTTCCATGGTGGAGCCGATGACATATTTACCAGATCTGCATACCAAGTACTGCGTGGCCACGCAGGAGCTATCAAGATCACCGACGCCCTCTCCTGATTGATCCTGGCTACCAGCCTGGGGATGAGAGGAAACGGCGGGAATACATAAGCTAGTTTGAAGGTCCAAGGTGCTACTAGTGCATCTACTAGAGTCGCCTTGGGATCCCTGGATCTGGACCCGTAGCAAGGAACCTTGAAGTTCTGACGAGAGGCCATCAGATCCATGTCTGGAATGCCCCACAGTTGAGTAATTTGGGCAAAGATTTCCGGATGGAGTTCCCACTCCCCCGGATGTAATGTCTGACGACTCAGAAAATCCGCTTCCCAATTTTCCACTCCTGGGATGTGGATTGCAGACAGGTGGCAGGAGTGAGTCTCCGCCCATTGAATGATTTTGGTCACTTCTTCCATCGCCAGGGAACTCCTTGTTCCCCCTTGATGGTTGATGTACGCAACAGTCGTCATGTTGTCTGATTGAAACCGTATGAACTTGGCCTTTGCTAGCTGAGGCCAAGCCTTGAGAGCATTGAATATCGCTCTCAGTTCCAGAATATTTATCGGTAGAAGAGATTCTTCCCGAGACCAAAGACCCTGAGCTTTCAGGGATCCCCAGACCGCGCCCCAGCCCATCAGACTGGCGTCGGTCGTGACAATGACCCACTCTGGTCTGCGGAAGGTCATCCCTTGTGACAGGTTGTCCAGGGACAGCCACCAACGGAGTGAGTCTCTGGTCCTCTGATGAATGCGCGCAAAAGGAACTATGTCCATTGCCGCTACCATCAAACCTATTACTTCCATGCACTGCGCTATGGAAGGAAGAGGAACGGAATGAAGTATCCGACAAGAGTCTAGAAGCTTTGTTTTTCTGGCCTCTGTCAGAAATATCCTCATTTCTAAGGAGTCTATTATTGTTCCCAAGAAGGGAACCCTTGTTGACGGAGATAGAGAACTCTTTTCCACGTTCACTTTCCATCCGTGAGATCTGAGAAAGGCCAGGACTATGTCCGTGTGAGCCTTTGCTTGAGTAAGGGACGACGCTTGAATTAGAATGTCGTCCAAGTAAGGTACTACAGCAATGCCCCTTGGTCTTAGCACAGCTAGAAGGGACCCTAGTACCTTTGTGAAAATCCTTGGAGCAGTGGCTAATCCGAAAGGAAGCGCCACGAACTGGTAATGCTTGTCCAGGAATGCGAACCTTAGGAACCGATGATGTTCCTTGTGGATAGGAATATGTAGATACGCATCCTTTAAATCCACCGTGGTCATGAATTGACCTTCCTGGATGGAAGGAAGAATAGTTCGAATGGTTTCCATCTTGAACGATGGAACCTTGAGAAACTTGTTTAAGATCTTGAGATCTAAGATTGGTCTGAACGTTCCCTCTTTTTTGGGAACTATGAACAGATTGGAGTAGAACCCCATCCCTTGTTCTCTTAATGGAACAGGATGAATCACTCCCATTTTTAACAGGTCTTCTACACAATGTAAGAATGCCTGTCTTTTTATGTGGTCTGAAGACAACTGAGACCTGTGGAACCTCCCCCTTGGGGGAAGCCCCTTGAATTCCAGAAGATAACCTTGGGAGACTATTTCTAGTGCCCAAGGATCCAGAACATCTCTTGCCCAAGCCTGAGCGAAGAGAGAGTCTGCCCCCCACCAGATCCGGTCCCGGATCGGGGGCCAACATTTCATGCTGTCTTGGTAGCAGTGGCAGGTTTCTTGGCCTGTTTTCCCTTGTTCCAGCCTTGCATTGGTCTCCAAGCTGGCTTGGCTTGAGAAGTATTACCCTCTTGCTTAGAGGACGTAGCACTTTGGGCTGGTCCGTTTCTACGAAAGGGACGAAAATTAGGTTTATTTTTTGTCTTGAAAGGCCGATCCTGAGGAAGGGCGTGGCCCTTACCCCCAGTGATATCAGAGATAATCTCTTTCAAGTCAGGGCCAAACAGCGTTTTCCCCTTGAAAGGAATGTTAAGTAGCTTGTTCTTGGAAGACGCATCAGCCGACCAAGATTTCAACCAAAGCGCTCTGCGCGCCACAATAGCAAACCCAGAATTCTTAGCCGCTAATCTAGCCAATTGCAAAGTGGCGTCTAGGGTAAAAGAATTAGCCAATTTGAGAGCATTGATTCTGTCCATAATCTCCTCATAAGGAGGAGAATCACTATCGACCGCCTTTATCAGCTCATCGAAACCAGAAACATGCGGCTGTAGCGACAGGGACAACGCATGAAATTGGTTGTAGAAGGTAACCCTGCTGAACAAACATCTTTTTAAGCAAACCTTCTAATTTTTTATCCATAGGATCTTTGAAAGCACAACTATCCTCTATGGGTATAGTGGTGCGTTTGTTTAAAGTGGAAACCGCTCCCTCGACCTTGGGGACTGTCTGCCATAAGTCCTTTCTGGGGTCGACCATAGGAAACAATTTTTTAAATATGGGGGGAGGGACGAAAGGAATACCGGGCCTTTCCCATTCTTTATTAACAATGTCCGCCACCCGCTTGGGTATAGGAAAAGCTTCTGGGAGCCCCGGCACCTCTAGGAACTTGTCCATTTTACATAGTTTCTCTGGGATGACCAACTTGTCACAATCATCCAGAGTGGATAATACCTCCTTAAGCAGAATGCGGAGATGTTCCAACTTAAATTTAAATGTAATCACATCAGGTTCAGCTTGTTGAGAAATGTTCCCTGAATCAGTAATTTCTCCCTCAGACAAAACCTCCCTGGCCCCATCAGACTGGGTTAGGGGCCCTTCAGAAACATTATTATTCGCGTCGTCATGCTCTTCAGTATCTAAAACAGAGCAGTCGCGCTTACGCTGAAAAGTGTTCATTTTGGCTAAAATGTTTTTGACAGAATTGTCCATTACAGCCGTTAATTGTTGCATAGTAAGGAGTATTGGCGCGCTAGATGTACTAGGGGCCTCCTGAGTGGGCAAGACTCGTGTAGACGAAGGAGGGAATGATGCAGTACCATGCTTACTCCCCTCACTTGAGGAATCATCTTGGGCATCATTGTCATTGTCACATAAATCACATTTATTTAAATGAATAGGAATTCTGGCTTCCCCACATTCAGAACACAGTCTATCTGGTAGTTCAGACATGTTAAACAGGCATAAACTTGATAACAAAGTACAAAAAACGTTTTAAAATAAAACCGTTACTGTCACTTTAAATTTTAAACTGAACACACTTTATTACTGCAATTGCGAAAAAACATGAAGGAATTGTTCAAAATTCACCAAATTTTCACCACAGTGTCTTAAAGCCTTAAAAGTATTGCACACCAAATTTGGAAGCTTTAACCCTTAAAATAACGGAACCGGAGCCGTTTTTAACTTTAACCCCTTTACAGTCCCTGGTATCTGCTTTGCTGAGACCCAACCAAGCCCAAAGGGGAATACGATACCAAATGACGCCTTCAGAAAGTCCTTTCTAAGTATCAGAGCTCCTCTCACATGCGACTGCATGCCATGCCTCTCAAAAACAAGTGCGCAACACCGGCGCGAAAATGAGACTCTGCCTATGCTTTGGGAAAGCCCCTAAAGAATAAGGTGTCTAAAACAGTGCCTGCCGATATTATTATATCAAAATACCCAAATAAAATGATTCCTCAAGGCTAAATATGTGTTAATAATGAATCGATTTAGCCCAGAAAAAGTCTACAGTCTTAATAAGCCCATGTGAAGCCCTTATTTACAATCGTAATAAACATGGCTTACCGGATCCCATAGGGAAAATGACAGCTTCCAGCATTACATCGTCTTGTTAGAATGTGTCATACCTCAAGCAGCAAGAGACTGCACACTGTTCCCCCAACTGAAGTTAATTGCTCTCAACAGTCCTGTGTGGAACAGCCATGGATTTTAGTGACGGTTGCTAAAATCATTTTCCTCATACAAACAGAAATCTTCATCTCTTTTCTGTTTCTGAGTAAATAGTACATACCAGCACTATTTCAAAATAACAAACTCTTGATTGAATAATAAAAACTACAGTTAAACACTAAAAAACTCTAAGCCATCTCCGTGGAGATGTTGCCTGTACAACGGCAAAGAGAATGACTGGGGTAGGCGGAGCCTAGGAGGGATCATGTGACCAGCTTTGCTGGGCTCTTTGCCATTTCCTGTTGGGGAAGAGAATATCCCACAAGTAAGGATGACGCCGTGGACCGGACACACCTATGTTGGAGAAAACAAGTGCGCAATACCGGCGCGAAAATGAGGCTCTGCCTATGATTAGGGAAAGCCCCTAGAGAATAAGGTGTCTAAAACAGTGCCTGCCGATATTATTTAACAAAAATACCCAGATTAAATGATTCCTCAAGGCTAAATATGTGTAATATATGAATCGATTTAGCCCAGAAAATGTCCACAGTCTTAATAAGCCCTTGTGAAGCCCTTATTTACTGTCTGAATAAAAATGGCTTACCGGATCCCATAGGGAAAATGACAGCTTCCAGCATTACATCGTCTTGTTAGAATGTGTCATACCTCAAGCAGCAAAAGACTGCTCACTGTTCCCCCAACTGAAGTTAATTTCTCTCAACAGTCCTGTGTGGAACAGCCATGGATTTTAGTAACGGTTGCTAAAATCATTTTCCTCATACAAACAGAAATCTTCATCTCTTTTCTGTTTCAGAGTAAATAGTACATACCAGCACTATTTTAAAATAACAAACTCTTGATTGAATAATAAAAACTACAGTTAAACACTAAAAAACTCTAAGCCATCTCCGTGGAGATGTTGCCTGTACAACGGCAAAGAGAATGACTGGGGTAGGCGGAGCCTAGGAGGGATCATGTGACCAGCTTTGCTGGGCTCTTTGCCATTTCCTGTTGGGGAAGAGAATATCCCACAAGTAAGGATGACGCCGTGGACCGGACACACCTATGTTGGAGAAATAGGCAATACTCTCCTCACATCCCTCTGACATTCACTGCACGCTGAGAGGAAAACCGGGCTCCAACCTGCTGCGGAGCGCATATTAACGTAGAATCTAGCACAAACTTACTTCACCACCTCCATAGGAGGCAAAGTTTGTAAAACTGAATTGTGGGTGTGGTGAGGGGTGTATTTATAGGCATTTTGAGGTTTGGGAAACTTTGCCCCTCCTGGTAGGAATGTATATCCCATACGTCACTAGCTCATGGACACTTACTAATTACATGAAAGAAAAATGAAATAGACACACAACCAACTGCCACAGCAAGCAGTGGTCCTACCTTCCCCAATAAACAACTTTGGAAAGCCTTTGAGCCCTTTAGAGATGTCCTATAGCATACAGGGGACTCCTGAGGGAAGCTGGATGTCACAGTTTGTAATTTTAACTGCACCAACTGTAACTTTTATACTATAACAGTGGAAAGCCTCAGTAAAACTGTTTCTAGTCAAAATTTAAGCCAGCCATGTGGAAAAAAACTAGGCCCCAATAAAGTTTTATCACCAATGCATATATAAAAACGATTAAACATGCCAGCAAACTTTTATATTGCAATATCATAAGGGTATTACCCCTGGGAGTAAGCATGATACCAGTCATTATTAAATCACTGTATTCAGGCTTAACTTATATTAATCTGGTATCAGCAGCATTTTCTAGTGTTTTCCATCTCTAGAAAAAATTATAACTGCACATACCTGATAGCAGAATAAACTGCACGCCATTCTCTCGCTTAAGTTACCTCATCTGTGTAATCCCCTCAGACATATGTGAGAATAGCAATGGATCTTAGTTACAACCTGCTAAGATCATAGAAACCTCAGGCAGATTCTTCTTCTATTTACTGCCTGAGATAAAATAGCACAACTCCGGTACTATTTAAAAATAACAAACTTTTGGGGGGGCGGAGCAAGCTCTGCATCTGAGCGGTCGCATATTACAGCAGCTCCGGACTAGTTCCGATAATTTACTTATTTCTGACCGCTCAGTGCAGTTATATCCACTACTACATTGAGATTTATGCCTCAGGGGGACACCGCAAACCCTTAGTAACCCGACCTTAAGAGCCAGACCTGTGTTATAGTCACGAAGGTACTAGCAGCGTTCATCAGGGAGCAACCATCTTTCCACCCACGTGGCGCTCTAACGGACCTTGCAGTTCACTGGATATCAGCCCAGACTCATTTGGAGCCATGGAAGATTCCCAGACAGAGATCCTAGCTCAGCTGATCGCATTTGGCAACTTGATGAGTCGCAGATTTGATGACCTGAGGAGTGTCCTTAAGGAAACTGCTACGCCACTAACTTCCACAATGGACCAGAAGGAAAGTGCTAAGGCCTCCACGGCCCATCTCACATCCCTACTGCCTCCCATACAAGCACCCACGGTCTGTCCTGATGGGCTAGGGAGCCAATCTGCATTAACAGTACTGGATCTACCACCGAAGCCTGCATCAGTCTTCCCGACTGATTAGAATGACACCACCCTCGGCAGCTCCGGATGAGAATGCAGCCGGCCTCCCTGGTGGGGTTGAGGGCCCTAGTTTACTACTTAGCAGCACCGGAGACTACATGCAGCGCAATGGGACTCACAAATACTCAGGGCTTGATATGAGGATGACTTCGTCCCAGAACAGTTATTTACACTTATTAGCGCTTCCTCCTAGAAATGGAACAGGCAACTACTTTGTTAAAGGCAGCGAGAACTGTAATCATAAGTTACTTTATGGACTTATCTGTTTTGAAATCCCTAGTCAACACCTGTTATATTATCTGCAAGATACGTCCCGGTTTGATGTTACAGGTGTGGGCTAAGCAGAACTCCTTCCCTGGCTCTCATCTGTTACATAACTCCACAGGGCCAGTATGACTTTACTGTATCTACAATGGATTGATCTTTAGTGTGCCCAATATACGGTTTAAGTTTACACAGCTCCACTAGCACAGTTTTGATTAGTTTGGTGTGATATGCAACACCAGGTTTCTTTGCTATTTTTGTATGCGATCCACAGACATGTGCTTGTGTTAGTGAACATAAATACATAATCTTTCTGTCACAAGACCTTGTAGTGTTACAGAGCTATGTATATGAAAACGTTAGATATCTTGTACAGCTACTCCTTAGAGTTTTCTATGATGATGTTTTATCTAATATATTTTCCACCAATTTGGATTATTGAAATATTGTGATATACAGGGTTAAATACATTTCAATGGGTTTTTTTTTTTAAGAGAGTTGCATGGTGACACCTAGGCATACCCATAGCTTTATCTTCACACAGTATTATCATATTCCTATGTTGGTTATCACACTTATATCCATTACTTCATATACTCCCCAATCGAAGATCATACCACAAAGGATTTTCTTCCTATCATAAATAGTATGTTTACATTCCTATTACACATTATAGCCATCAATTATTGCTGCTCATGTTGTCCTGGAGATAAAGGATATATGCTTTTCAGCCATGATTCTCACATATAAATATAAGAAGCACCTTTTTCCTCTTCTCGACTACTTTAGCCTCAACCCCTAGCCATAACTAAAAGGGCTGACATGACAACTAAGTACACCAACACTTTTCTATTTGCCCACCTCACGAGACAACCCCACAAAGCTCTTCTACTAAATTATATCTCCCTAAATCACTGCCTCCTGACACCCCCTTAGTTCCAGATAACGCACGCCTCCAACAAGAGCCCATCTCCCCCCTCCAATACCTTTTCTTCTTTTTCCCCTTTTTCTCACCTTTCCCCCCCCCCCCCCTCCTCTCATCTCTTTTAAGCAGCTTACTCAGCGGTCCATCCCCATCTTACTGTCCTAAATACTTGGCCCAAAAGTGGCCTCTTCAAAAGCCAATTTCCTCTACCACTGACCATAAGCTTTTTGAGGTTCAAAAGTAACTCCCCCTTTTCATAGAGGAACACATTACAGAAAAAAGCATAAAAACAGAATTTATGTTTACCTGATAAATTACTTTCTCCAACGGTGTGTCCGGTCCACGGCGTCATCCTTACTTGTGGGATATTCTCTTCCCCAACAGGAAATGGCAAAGAGCCCAGCAAAGCTGGTCACATGATCCCTCCTAGGCTCCGCCTACCCCAGTCATTCGACCGACGTTAAGGAGGAATATTTGCATAGGAGAAACCATATGATACCGTGGTGACTGTAGTTAAAGAAAATAAATTATCAGACCTGATTAAAAAACCAGGGCGGGCCGTGGACCGGACACACCGTTGGAGAAAGTAATTTATCAGGTAAACATAAATTCTGTTTTCTCCAACATAGGTGTGTCCGGTCCACGGCGTCATCCTTACTTGTGGGAACCAATACCAAAGCTTTAGGACACGGATGATGGGAGGGAGCAAATCAGGTCACCTAGATGGAAGGCACCACGGCTTGCAAAACCTTTCTCCCAAAAATAGCCTCAGAAGAAGCAAAAGTATCAAACTTGTAAAATTTGGTAAAAGTGTGCAGTGAAGACCAAGTCGCTGCCCTACATATCTGATCCACAGAAGCCTCGTTCTTGAAGGCCCATGTGGAAGCCACAGCCCTAGTGGAATGAGCTGTGATTCTTTCGGGAGGCTGCCGTCCGGCAGTCTCGTAAGCCAATCTGATGATGCTTTTAATCCAAAAAGAGAGAGAGGTAGAAGTTGCTTTTTGACCTCTCCTTTTACCGGAATAAACAACAAACAAGGAAGATGTTTGTCTAAAATCCTTTGTAGCGTCTAAATAGAATTTTAGAGCGCGAACAACATCCAAATTGTGCAACAAACGTTCCTTCTTTGAAACTGGTTTCGGGCACAGAGAAGGTACGATAATCTCCTGGTTAATGTTTTTGTTAGAAACAACTTTTGGAAGAAAACCAGGTTTAGTACGTAAAACCACCTTATCTGCATGGAACACCAGATAAGGAGGAGAACACTGCAGAGCAGATAATTCTGAAACTCTTCTAGCGGAAGAAATTGCAACCAAAAACAAAACTTTCCAAGATAATAACTTAATATCAACGGAATGTAAGGGTTCAAACGGAACCCCCTGAAGAACTGAAAGAACTAAGTTGAGACTCCAAGGAGGAGTCAAAGGTTTGTAAACAGGCTTGATTCTAACCAGAGCCTGAACAAAGGCTTGAACATCTGGCACAGCTGCCAGCTTTTTGTGAAGTAACACAGACAAGGCAGAAATCTGTCCCTTCAGGGAACTTGCAGATAATCCTTTTTCCAATCCTTCTTGAAGGAAGGATAGAATCTTAGGAATCTTAACCTTGTCCCAAGGGAATCCTTTAGATTCACACCAACAGATATATTTTTTCCAAATGTTGTGGTAAATCTTTCTAGTTACAGGCTTTCTGGCCTGAACAAGAGTATCGATAACAGAATCTGAGAACCCTCGCTTCGATAAGATCAAGCGTTCAATCTCCAAGCAGTCAGCTGGAGTGAGACCAGATTCGGATGTTCGAACGGACCTTGAACAAGAAGGTCTCGTCTCAAAGGTAGCTTCCATGGTGGAGCCGATGACATATTCACCAGATCTGCATACCAAGTCCTGCGTGGCCACGCAGGAGCTATCAAGATCACCGACGCCCTCTCCTGATTGATCCTGGCTACCAGCCTGGGGATGAGAGGAAACGGCGGGAATACATAAGCTAGTTTGAAGGTCCAAGGTGCTACTAGTGCATCCACTAGAGCCGCCTTGGGATCCCTGGATCTGGACCCGTAGCAAGGAACTTTGAAGTTCTGACGAGAGGCCATCAGATCCATGTCTGGAATGCCCCACAGTTGAGTGATTTGGACAAAGATTTCCGGATGGAGTTCCCACTCCCCCGGATGCAATGTCTGACGACTCAGAAAATCCGCTTCCCAATTTTCCACTCCTGGGATGTGGATTGCAGACAGGTGGCAGGAGTGAGACTCCGCCCATTGAATGATTTTGGTCACTTCTTCCATCGCCAGGGAACTCCTTGTTCCCCCCTGATGGTTGATGTACGCAACAGTTGTCATGTTGTCTGATTGAAACCGTATGAACTTGGCCCTCGCTAGCTGAGGCCAAGCCTTGAGAGCATTGAATATCGCTCTCAGTTCCAGAATATTTATCGGTAGAAGAGATTCTTCCCGAGACCAAAGACCCTGAGCTTTCAGGGATCCCCAGACCGCGCCCCTGCCCATCAGACTGGCGTCGGTCGTGACAATGACCCACTCTGGTCTGCGGAAGGTCATCCCTTGTGACAGGTTGTCCAGGGACAGCCACCAACGGAGTGAGTCTCTGGTCCTCTGATTTACTTGTATCCTCGGAGACAAGTCTGTATAGTCCCCATTCCACTGACTGAGCATGCACAGTTGTAATGGTCTTAGATGAATGCGCGCAAAAGGAACTATGTCCATTGCCGCTACCATCAAACCTATCACTTCCATGCACTGCGCTATGGAAGGAAGAGGAACGGAATGAAGTATCCGACAAGAGTCTAGAAGTCTTGTTTTTCTGGCCTCTGTCAGAAAAATCCTCATTTCTAAGGAGTCTATTATTGTTCCCAAGAAGGGAACCCTTGTCGACGGAGATAGAGAACTCTTTTCCACGTTCACTTTCCATCCGTGAGATCTGAGAAAGGCCAGGACGATGTCCGTGTGAGCCTTTGCTTGAGGAAGGGACGACGCTTGAATCAGAATGTCGTCCAAGTAAGGTACTACAGCAATGCCCCTTGGTCTTAGCACAGCTAGAAGGGACCCTAGTACCTTTGTGAAAATCCTTGGAGCAGTGGCTAATCCGAAAGGAAGCGCCACGAACTGGTAATGCTTGTCCAGGAATGCGAACCTTAGGAACCGATGATGTTCCTTGTGGATAGGAATATGTAGATACGCATCCTTTAAATCCACCGTGGTCATGAATTGACCTTCCTGGATGGAAGGAAGAATTGTTCGAATGGTTTCCATCTTGAACGATGGAACCTTGAGAAACTTGTTTAAGATCTTGAGATCTAAGATTGGTCTGAACGTTCCCTCTTTTTTGGGAACTATGAACAGATTGGAGTAGAACCCCATCCCTTGTTCTCCTAATGGAACAGGATGAATCACTCCCATTGTTAACAGGTCTTCTACACAATGTAAGAACGCCTGTCTTTTTATGTGGTCTGAAGACAACTGAGACCTGTGGAACCTCCCCCTTGGGGGAAGCCCCTTGAATTCCAGAAGATAACCTTGGGAGACTATTTCTAGTGTCCAAGGATCCAGAACATCTCTTGCCCAAGCCTGAGCGAAGAGAGAGAGTCTGCCCCCCACCAGATCCGGTCCCGGATCGGGGGCCAACATTTCATGCTGTCTTGGTAGCAGTGGCAGGTTTCTTGGCCTGCTTTCCCTTGTTCCAGCCTTGCATTGGTCTCCAAGCTTGCTTGGCTTGAGAAGTATTACCCTCTTGCTTAGAGGACGTAGCACTTTGGGCTGGTCCGTTTCTACGAAAGGGACGAAAATTAGGTTTATTTTTGGCCTTGTAAGGCCGATCCTGAGGAAGGGCATGGCCCTTACCCCCAGTGATATCAGAGATAATCTCTTTCAAGTCAGGGCCAAACAGCGTTTTGCCCTTGAAAGGAATGTTAAGTAGCTTGTTCTTGGAAGACGCATCAGCTGACCAAGATTTCAACCAAAGCGCTCTGCGCGCCACAATAGCAAACCCAGAATTCTTAGCCGCTAACCTAGCCAATTGCAAAGTGGCGTCTAGGGTGAAAGAATTAGCCAATTTGAGAGCATTGATTCTGTCCATAATCTCCTCATAAGGAGGAGAATCACTATCGACCGCCTTTACCAGCTCATCGAACCAGAAACATGCGGCTGTAGCGACAGGGACAATGCATGAAATTGGTTGTAGAAGGTAACCCTGCTGAACAAACATTTTTTTAAGTAAACCTTCTAATTTTTTATCCATAGGATCTTTGAAAGCACAACTATCTTCTATGGGTATAGTGGTGCGTTTGTTTAAAGTGGAAACCGCTCCCTCGACCTTGGGGACTGTCTGCCATAAGTCCTTTCTGGGGTCGACCATAGGAAACAATTTTTTAAATATGGGGGGAGGGACGAAAGGAATACCGGGCCTTTCCCATTCTTTATTTACAATGTCCGCCACCCGCTTGGGTATAGGAAAAGCTTCTGGGAGCCCCGGGACCTCTAGGAACTTGTCCATTTTACATAGCTTCTCTGGGATGACCAAATTGTCACAATCATCCAGAGTGGATAATACCTCCTTAAGCAGAGCGCGGAGATGTTCCAACTTAAATTTAAACGTAATCACATCAGGTTCAGCTTGTTGAGAAATGTTCCCTGAATCTGTAATTTCTCCCTCAGACAAAACCTCCCTGGCCCCATCAGACTGGTGTAGGGGCCCTTCAGAACCATTATTATCAGCGTTGTCATGCTCTTCAGTATCTAAAACAGAGCAGTCGCGCTTACGCTGATAAGTGTGCATTTTGGCTAAAATGTTTTTGACAGAATTATCCATTACAGCCGTTAATTGTTGCATAGTAAGGAGTATTGGCGCGCTAGATGTACTAGGGGCCTCCTGAGTGGGCAAGACTCGTGTAGACGAAGGAGGGAATGATGCAGTACCATGCTTACTCCCCTCACTTGAGGAATCATCTTGGGCATCATTGTCATTGTCACATAAATCACATTTATTTAAATGAGAAGGAACTCTGGCTTCCCCACATTCAGAACACAGTCTATCTGGTAGTTCAGACATGTTAAACAGGCATAAACTTGATAACAAAGTACAAAAAACGTTTTAAAATAAAACCGTTACTGTCACTTTAAATTTTAAACTGAACACACTTTATTACTGCAATTGCGAAAAAATATGAAGGAATTGTTCAAAATTCACCAAAATTTCACCACAGTGCCTTAAAGCCTTAAAAGTATTGCACACCAAATTTGGAAGCTTTAACCCTTAAAATAACGGAACCGGAGCCGTTTTTAACTTTAACCCCTTTACAGTCCCTGGTATCTGCTTTGCTGAGACCCAACCAAGCCCAAAGGGGAATACGATACCAAATGACGCCTTCAGAAAGTCTTTTCTATGTATCAGAGCTCCTCACACATGCGACTGCATGCCATGCCTCTCAAAAACAAGTGCGCAACACCGGCGCGAAAATGAGGCTCTGCCTATGATTTGGGAAAGCCCCTAAAGAATAAGGTGTCTAAAAAAGTGCCTGCCGATATAATCTTATCAAAATACCCAGATTAAATGATTCCTCAAGGCTAAATATGTGTTAATAATGAATCGATTTAGCCCAGAAAAAGTCTACAGTCTTAATAAGCCCTTGTGAAGCCCTTATTTACTATCTTAATAAACATGGCTTACCGGATCCCATAGGGAAAATGACAGCTTCCAGCATTACATCGTCTTGTTAGAATGTGTCATGCCTCAAGCAGCAAGAGACTGCTCACTGTTCCCCCAACTGAAGTTAATTCCTCTCAACAGTCCTGTGTGGAACAGCCATGGATTTTAGTAACGGTTGCTAAAATCATTTTCCTCATACAAACAGAAATCTTCATCTCTTTTCTGTTTCTGAGTAAATAGTACATACCAGCACTATTTTAAAATAACAAACTCTTGATTGAATAATAAAAACTACAGTTAAACACTAAAAAACTCTAAGCCATCTCCGTGGAGATGTTGCCTGTACAACGGCAAAGAGAATGACTGGGGTAGGCGGAGCCTAGGAGGGATCATGTGACCAGCTTTGCTGGGCTCTTTGCCATTTCCTGTTGGGGAAGAGAATATCCCACAAGTAAGGATGACGCCGTGGACCGGACACACCTATGTTGGAGAAATGGAGGTTTATGATAGATGCCCACGCAGATTTACAGTAATGTATTTGTATTATTCAATATCTCTTTTTTCTCGTTTGTATGTTATTCACTTGGTTATTTTTTATTTTTATTGCATGGCATTTTATTTACACTGTATTCTCTACAACCTCAATAAAAAAATATTGATTAAAAAAAAAAAAAAAAAACTTTTGATTGAAGAAAATAAACTAACTATATTTAACCACTCTCTCCTACAACATCCTAGCTTGTTGAGAGTTGCAAGAGAATGACGGGCTATGACAGTTAGGGGAGGAGCTATATTACAGCTCTGCTGTGGGTGTCCTCTTGCAACTTCCTGTTGGGAATGAGAATATCCCGCAAGTAATGGATGATCCGTGGACTGGATACACCTTACAAGAGAAATAGTCAGTAAAACTGCCTTATCCTGATGAAAAAAGATGAGGATCACAAGAAAGAGCAGATAATTCTGAAACTCTTCTAGCAGATAGTCTAAAAGAATAAAACCTTCCAAGAGAGAGTAGCTTAATATCCACCTTATGTATAGATTCAAAAGGAGGAGCCTGCAAAACCCTTAACACCAGTTTAAGATTCCATGGAGGATACTTACACACAGGTTTAATATGAGCCAAAACATGAACAAAACCATGAATAGCAGGAATATTAGCCATTTTCTTATGAAATAAAACTAAAAGAGCAGAAATCTGCCACTTTACAGGACTGACAGATAGGCCAAAAGCCGTGGAATTCTAAAAGAATACCAGGAAAAACCCATGATCTATACACCAAGAAATAAAGGACTCACAGACTTTGATAAATATTTCTAGTTATAGGCTTACAAGCCTGAATTAAAAAGGTATCAATCACTGAATCAGAAAAACCTCTGTCTAAGAACTATACAATTTATATGCCATCAAATTCAGAGACCTGATTTCCAGAAGCAAAAAATAGACCTTGAGACAGAATTCTGACAGCAGAGGAAGAGGCCAAGTATGACTGCTGGACATCTGAACTAGAACTGCATACCAAATACTGCAAAGCCCAGGTGGGGCAATCAAGATTACTGAAGCTTTCTCTAGGCTTATCTTTGAGATCACTCTGGGAAGAAAGTACCAGGGGAGAAAATGGAAAAGAAAACTGAAATAATCAAGGAGCTACTAGAGCATCCACAAATTCTGTCTGAGGGTCCCTGGACCTCGCATAAGAGTACCTGGGAAGTTTGTTGTTCACACGAGAGGCCATCAGATCCATATCTGGGAGACCCCAAAGATAGACAATCTGAACACATCCTGGTGAAGAGACCATTCCCCTGGATGGAGATTGACAGCTGTTCACTCCTAGAATAGGTTTTGCAGGAATTTATTTCTACCCATGAGAGAATGAGACACTTCCCTCATAGCTAGATAGCTGCAAGTCCCTCCCCCTGGTGGTTGACATTGAAAATTGCATGAGTTCTAGAACACTGATTGGTAACCTTCATCCGAGTATCATCCGAGTATCCCAAGCACCCTGTGCTCTGAGACCCCAAAGCAGCTCCCTAACAATAGACTTGAATTTGTAGTGATCACACTCCAAGCAGGACAAGCAATTGAAGCCCCCTCAATAATAAACTGATGTTGAAGCCACCAAGTTAGAATGACTTGAATCAAAAAATATGCTTTGAGACAGCAGAGTATTCTCTGCACCACTGACGCAGCAAACAAAGCTGAAGAGGACTCATGTTAAAGCGTGCAAACGGAATTGCATCTGAAGCTGCAATCATGAGACTTAGGCCTTTCATACAAAGAGCAACCAAGGAAAACGAGAGAGACTGAAGGTTCAGATAAGCGGACACCAATTTTAACCTAACCTGCCCTGTTAGAGAAAAAGACTCATGGATACAATCTATTTGAAAACCCCCAAAAAGTTACCTTTGAATAAGAAACTAAAGAACATTTTGGAAAATTGATCCTCCAACCATGCTGTTGAAGAAACAGCATAAGTTGGTTGATGTGAGACTCTACTAAAGGAAAAGATGGGGCTTGATCTAAGTCATCCAGTTATGGAAACACTACAATACCCCAAGACCTGATCAGACAAATGGGCACCCAGAACATCTGTGAATATTTTTGGAGCTGTAGCCAGACCAAATGAAAGAGCAACAAAATGAAAAGGCCTGTCCAGAAATGCAAACCTCAGAAACTGGAAATATTATCTGTGAATATGAACAAAGGTAAGCATCCTTTAAACCTACTGTGAACATAAAGTGAACTTGCTGAACAAAAGAAAGAATAGTGCAAAATGGTTTCCATTTTAAAAGATGGAACCCTTACAAACATGTTCAGAGCTTTCAGATCCAGAACAGGTCTGAAAGTACCTTACTACTTTGGAAAAATTAAGAAATTTCAATAAAATCCAATACCATCTTCCTGCAAAGGAAATTGAACAATTACTCCCATAGTTTCCAGATCTGAGACAGACTTGAAAATAAACTTGAGCTTTTACAGGATTCCTTGTAACATTGGACAAAAAAACAAACAAAAAAAAACATAATTTATGTTAACCTGATAAATTTCTTTCTCCTACGGTGTGTCCGGTCCACGGCTTCATCCTTACTTGTGGGATATTCTCATTCCCTACAGGAAGTGGCAAAGAGAGCACACAGCAAAGCTGTCCATATAGCCCCCTCTAGCTCCGCCCCCCAGTCAATCGACCGACGGTTAGGAGAAAAAGGAGAACCATAGGGTGCAGTGGTGACTGTAGTGTACAAGAAACAAAAAATTTAAACCTGACTAAAGGCCAGGGCGGGCCGTGGACCGGACACACCGTAGGAGAAAGAAATTTATCAGGTAAACATAAATTCCGTTTTCTCCTACATTGGTGTGACCGGTCCACGGCTTCATCCTTACTTGTGGGAACCAATACCAAAGCTTTAGGACACGTCAGGTAACCTAAACGGAAGGCACCACTGCTTGTAAAACCTTTCTCCCAAAAATAGCCTCCGAAGAAGCATAAGTATCGAATTTGTAAAATTTGGCAAATGTATGCAGAGAAGACCACGTCGCTGCCTTACAGATCTGTTCAACAGAAGCCTTATTCTTGAAAGCCCATGTGGAAGCCACAGCTCTAGTAGAGAGTGAGCTGTAATTCGTTCAGGAGGCTGCCGTCCGGCAGTCTCATAAGCCAATCAGATGATGCTTTTTAGCCAGAAGGAAAGAGAGGTAGCAGTAGCTTTCTGACCTCTCCTCTTACCAGAATAGACGACAAACAAGGATGATGTCTGTCTGAAATCCTTTGTTGCTTCTAAATAGAATTTTAAAGCACGAACCACATCCAGATTATGCAACAAACGTTCCTTCTTCGAAACTGGATTCGAACACAGTGAAGGAACAACTATTTCCTGGTTAATATTCCTATTGGAAACCACTTTTGGAAGAAAACCAGGCTAGGTACGTAAAACTACCTTATCTGTATGAAAAACCAGATAGGGTGAATTAGACTGCAAAGCAGACAATTCAGAAACTCTTCTAGCAGAAGAAATAGCAACCAAAAACAAAAAACTTTCCAAGATAGTAACTTAATATCTATGGAATGTAAAGGTTCTAACGGAACCCCTTGAAGAACTGAAAGAACTAAGTTTAGACTCCATGGAGGAGTCACAGGTCTGTAGACAGACTTGATTCTGACTAACGCCTGTACAAACGCTTGAACATCTGGCACGGCTGCTAGACGTTAGTGCAACAAAACAGACAGAGCAGATATCTGTCCCTTTAGAGAACTAGCTGACAGATCTTTCTCCAATCCCTCTTGGAGAAAGGAAAGTATTCTTGGAATCTTAATTTTACTCCATGAGTAACCCTTGGATTCGCACCAACAGAGATATTTTTGCCATATCTTATGGTAAATTTTCCTGGTCACAGGCTTTCTGGCCTGAACCAGAGTATCTATAACAGATTCCAAAAACCCACGCTTAGATAGGATCAAGCGTTCAATCTCCAAGCAGTCAGTTGCAGAGAAACTAGGTTTGAATGTTCGAATGGACCTTGTACTAGAAGGTCCTGTCTCAAAAGGTAGCTTCCATGGTGGAACCGATGACATATTCACTAGGTCTGCATACCAAGTCCTGCGTGGCCACGCAGGAGCTATTAGAATCACCGAAGACTTCTCCTGTTTGATCCTGGCTACTAGCCTGGGAAGGAGAGGAAACGGTGGAAAGACATAAGCTAGATTGAACGAACAAGGCGCCACTAATGCATCCACCAATGTCGCCTTGGGATCCCTGGACCTGGACCTGTAGCGTGGAACCTTGGAGTTCTGACGAGACGCCATCAGATCCATATCTGGAATGCCCCATAGTTGAGTTAACTGGGCAAAGACCTCCGGGTGAAGTTCCCACTCCCCCGGATGGAAAGTCTGACGACTCAAATAATCCGCCTCCCAGTTGTCTACTCCTGGGATGTGAATTGCAGATAGATGGCAGGAGTGATCCTCCGCCCATTTGATTATCTTGGATACTTCTCTCATCGCCAGGGAACTCTTTGTTCCTCCCTGATGATTGATGTACGCCACAGTCGTCATGTTGTCCGACTGAAATCTTATCAATTTGGCCTTCACTAGTTGAGGCCAAGCCAGGAGCGCATTGAATATCGCTCTCAGTTCCAAAATGTTTATCGGGAGAAGAGATTCTTCCCGAGACCATAGACCCTGAGCTTTCAGGGAGTCCCAGACCGCGCCTCAGCCTAAGAGACTGGCGTCGGTCGTGACAATGATCCACTCTGGTCTGCGGAAACTCATTCCCTGAGACAACCACCAGAGGAGCGATTCTCTGGTTTTCTAGTCCATTTGAATCTGGGGAGACAAATCTGCATAATCCCCATTCCACTGCCTGAGCATGCACAATTGCAGTGGTCTTAGATATATTCTGGCAAACGGGACTATGTCCATTGCCGCAACCATTAGACCGATTACCTCCATGCACTGAGCCACAGACGGCTGAGGAATGGCGTGAAGAACTCGACAAACATTTGAAAGTTTTGACTTCCTGACCTCCGTCAGAAAGATTTTCATTTCTACCGACTCTATTATTGTTCCCAGGAAAGGAACCCTTGTGACCGGGGACAGAACTTTTTTCTACGTTCACCTTCCACCCGTGAGACCTTAAGAAGGCAAGAACAATATCTGTATGAGCCTTGGCTCTGGGAAAAGACGACGCCTGTATTAAGATGTCGTCCAGGTAAGGTGCTACTGCAATGCCCCACGGTCTTAGTACCGCTAGAAGGGACCCTAGCACCTTTGTGAAAATTCTGGGAGCGGTGGCTAACCCGAAAGGAAGAGCCACGAACTGGTAATGCTTGTCCAGAAAGGCAAACCTTAAGAACTGATGGTGATTTTTGTGGATAGGAATATGCAGGTATGCATCCTTTAGGTCCACGGTAGTCATGTATTGATCCTCCTGGATCATTAGTAAAATTGTTCGAATTGTTTCCATTTTGAATGATGGAACTTTGAGGAATTTGTTTAGGATCTTTAAATCCAGAATTGGCCTGAACGTTCCCTCCTTTTTGGAAACTACAAACAGGTTTGAGTAAAAAGTAAGAATGCCTGTTTCCTTATCTGTCTAAAGATAAGCGAGACATGAGGAACCTTCCCCTTGGGGAAAGGTCTTTGAACTCTAGAAAGTACCCCTGAGAGACAATTTCTAGTGCCAAGGGGTCCGGAACATCTCTTGCCCAAGCCTGAGCAAAGAGAGAAAGTCTGCCCCCTACTAGATCCGGTCCCGGATCGGGGCTACCCTTGCTGTCTTGGTAGCAGCAGCATGCTTCTTGGCCTGTTTACCCTTGTTCCAGTCCTGCAAAGGTTTCCATGTTGGCTTGGGCTGGTAAGCGTTACCCTCTTGCTTAGTAGCTGTAGAGGTTGAAGCAGGTCCGTTCCTGAAGTTGCGAAAGGAACGAAAATTGGTCTTGTTTTTAGCCTTGAAGGCTCTACCTTGTGGAAGGGCATGGCCCTTTCCCAGTGATATCTGAAATAATCTCTTTCAACTCTGGCCCGAATAGGGTCTTACCCTTGAAAGGAATATTAAGCAATTTTGTTTTGGACGACCCATCAGCCGACCATGATTTTAGCCAAAGCACTCTGCGCGCCACAATGGCAAAACCAGAATTTTTCGCCGCTAGTTTAGCTACTTGCAAAGCGGCATCTGTGATGAAAGAATTAGCCAGCTTTAGGGCGTGAATTCTATCCATGACTTCGACATAAGAAGTCTCCTTCTGGAGCGAGTTTTCCAGTTCCTCAAACTAAAAAGCCGCTGCAGTAGTTACAAGAAAAATGCAGGAAATTGGTCGAAGAAGGAAACCTTGTAGAACAAAAATTCTCTTAAGTAAACCTTCTAATTTTTTATTCTTTGAAGCGCAACTGTCTTCTATTGGTATAGTCGTGCGCTTAGCTAGCGTTGAAACTGCCCCCTCTACCTTGGGGACCGTCTGCCACGCGTCCCTTCTAGGGTCAACAATTGGGAACATTTTCTAAAATATAGGAGGGGGAACAAAAGGTACACCTGGCTTCTCCCACTCCTTAGACAAGATATCCGCCATCTTAGGCATCGGAAAAGCATCAGTGTGTACTGGGACCTCTAGGAATTTATCCATTTTACACAATTTTTCCTGTCAGAAATTTCTCCCTCAGACAGGCCCTCCCTCACCGCCAAGTCAGATTGATGTGAGGGCACTACAGATAAATTATCCTCTGCGTCTGCTTGCTCATTGTCTGTGTTTAAAACTGAGCAATCACGCTTCCTAGGAAAAGCTGGCAGTTTGGATAAAAAATGCTAATTGTTGCATAGTAATCGCAATTGGTGCGCTAGATGTACTGGGCATCGCCTGCGCGGGCATAGCTGGTGTTGACACAGAAGGAGAGGAAAGCAAGATATCTTCACTACCTTCAGCTAAAGAATCATCTTGGGCTATATTTTTAAGTGTGATTGTACTGTCCTTAAGCTGTTTGGACGCTATGGCACACTTCACACATAAAATTTAATGGGGGAACCACCTTGGCCTTTGGACATACGTAACATAGGTTATCTGAAGGGTCAGACATGTTTGACAGACTTAAACAGAACTACAATGCAATAAAAATTATTTTTGACAAAAACGTTACTGTCTCTTTAAATAATAAAAGTGCACACTTTATTATTGAAACATCAAAAAACCATGAAATAAACATCCGATTTTTATGAAATTTGCACCACAGAGTCTTAATGCTTTGAAAAGATTGCACACAAATTTTCAGACCAATTAACCCCTTAATGCCCAAACCGGAGCTAATAACAGTTATTAACAGGTTAAACACTACAGTACTAGCCACAGCTTCCACTGTAGCCCATTACCTTCCTAGGGATTATTTTAGTAGGAAGCCTTTTCTGATCCCACATGAAGCTGCATGGACTGCCTAGGCAAAAAACAACTGCGCAATTGAGGCCTGAAAATGAGGCCTCCTCCCTCTTCATTCCAGTGTGAAGGGGCCTTTCTGACTATATTTAGGTGACCAAATAAGTGCCAGGCCGAAATTAAACCCCAAAAGTGTTTTAAAGTCTGAAAAAACACCTTCTTTATAGTGAAAAACATGCTAAAAAGCAATCGATTTCAAAGCCCACAATAGTGTCAACCAGCATAGAGCCCTAAATATAAGTCATCATTTTATTACAGAGTCTAAGAAAAAAATGGCTTACCTATCCCAGAGGGAATTTCTGACAGTCTTCTAGCATTACATGGTCTTGTTAGAAAAATGACTGATCATACCTGAAGCAGTTAAGCCTGCAAACTGTTCCCCCCAACTGATGTTCTCTGGTTTCAACAGTCCTGTGTGGGAACAGCAATGGATTTTAGTTACTGGTGCTAAAATCATACTCCTCTCAACAGAAATCTTCATCACTTTCTGCTGTAGAGTAAATAGTACAAGCCGGCACTATTTTAAAATAAACTCTTGATAGAAGAAATAAAAAAACTACAACTAACACCACATACTCTTTACCACCCCCGTGGAGATGCTACTTGTTCAGAGCGGCAAAGAGAATGACTGGGGGGCGGAGCTAGAGGGGGGACTATATGGACAGCTTTGCCGTGTGCTCTCTTTGCCACTTCCTGTAGGGAATGAGAATATCCCACAAGTAAGGATGAAGCCGTGGACCGGACACACCAATGTAGGAGAAAAAACATTCCTCTAGGAGACCTTGTTCTGATATCCCTGAGAAACTATAATCAGAACTCAGGGATCTGGAATAGACTGAAACCAAGACTCCTGAAAGAGGCTTAAGCTGCCCCCTACCAGAAGTTCTGGATAAGGGACTACACCTTCATGCAGTCTTGGTAGTCAGGAAAGATTTCTTACCCTGCTTTGAGTTTTTAGGTCACCAGAGAGAACCAGAGGAGCCTTGCTTCTGAGTAGAGGAGTCAACCTTTTGTTTCTTATTCTGACAAAAAGGAACGCAAATGATTAGAAGCTTTAGGATTTCCCTCTAGACTTTGTCTCTTTCTGGTAGGAATGTGTAACCCCTCGTGGACTCTCACTACCAATATAAAAGAAAGTCTGTTTACTTCCAGTAGCAGTAGATATTATATCATCTAAATCGGGAACTAACAACAATCACTGAAAGGAAAGAGATAATCTGGATTTTAACACCATATCTGCAAACCAGAATTTAAGCCATAAGGCTCTCCTGGCAAGAACTACTAAAGACATGCTTCTGACATTAATCTTCATAATATCACAAATTAATGAATTGTCACTCGAGTAAACCCAAAATATTTGCACTAGCAGGGTTATCAGAATACGGTTCTGAGAGACTAGACAACCAGTAAGTAGAAGCAGCAGCAACATTAGTAATAGAAATAGCTAGCCTGAGCAAATACCATGATTGTAAAGAGGCCCTTCTATGAAAAGCCTCATTTTCTATCTAAAGTGTCTTTAAAAGACGTACTGACTTCCAAAGGAATAGTAGTACATTTAACCTGAGTGGAAATGGCCCCCATCAACCTTGGAAACTACTATTTTTGCAAGGTTAAAACGTTATATCTGCTGTTATATTGATTTACGGGAAACAAACGCATTACCTGGCTTAGACCATTCCCTAGAAACCATGTCAGACAGCATCAGAATTAGGAAAAACCTCATGGAGATTAACAAGTCTTAAGTTTTTTAATTGTTTACATTTTTTATTAGAAACTTTAGGATCTCTAACCCCTAAAGTAATTAAGACCTTTAAAAGAGAATGTTTTAAACTTGAAAATAAAAAAATCAGATGAAGAATTAAGACGTGCGAAAAAAAAAGCAGGTATAAAGAATTTAGCGCACAAAAAACCTGAATAGGGCATGGCCGAGGACGAACATGTGCTAAATAAATGTGCATAAAAGAAAGGAAGGTGTTAAGGAGGCTCTGCTAATAAGGTAGATTTAGAGACAGAATCAGACAGCTCCATTATAAATGGACAAAGCAAAGCAATAAACATTATAACCCCTTAAAAAGCTCTTGAGGAATGTAAATAACTAACTTACTCCCTCCTAAAAAAGCTGGTACAATGTGCACTAAGCTGAACTGCAAAACAAAGCAGGAGACTTTACATTCTAAGCCTAGAAAGCATTCAGAAATGTGAAATAAAATGCACAAAAAACCGTGACAGATACAAGGGAAAATAAGCGTGCCAAAATGCACATCTTCATTCGTTGACCACCTCCAGCTGAGACAAAATAAAGACTGAGGAACATGTGAGGTGGGAGGAGAGCTTTTGGGATTTTGGAATCTATGCCTCCTAGTGGCAAAGAAGAGTTATTCTCAGGAGCAATGGGTCGTGGACTCAACGCCTGAATGAAAGAATAAGAAAACAAAAAAGGCGAGACATGAAGTAAAATACAAATCCACAAAAAACAAAATGAATGCTTACCTGATAAATGTCTTTCTTTCTGGATATGGAGAGTCCACAACCTCATTCAATTACTAGTGGGAATATCACTCCTGGCCAGCAGGAGGAGGCAAAGAGCACCACAGCAAAGCTGTTAAGTGTCACTCCCCTACCCATAATCCCCAGTCATTTGACTGGAGGGAAATGAAAAAAAGAACACCACAAAGGTGTAGAAGTGCCTCAGGTTTAGTAAAAAAAAAAAACATCTTAAAGGGTGGGGACGTGGACTCGCCATATCCGGAAAGAAAGAAATTTATCAGGTAGGCATGAATTTTGTTTTCTTTCCTAAGATATGGAGAGTCCACAACATCATTCAATTACTAGTGGGAACCAATACCCAAGCTAGAGGACACAGAATGAACAGGGAGGGAGAACAAGACAGGCAGACCTAAACAGAAGGCAGCACTGCTTGAAGAACCTCTCTCCCAAAAGAGGCCTCAGCCAAGGCAAAAGTATCAAATGTGTCAAATTTGGAAAAAGTATGGAGAGAGGACCAAGTTGCAGCCTTGCAAATCTGTTCCACAGAAGCTTCATTTTTGAAAGCCCAAGAAGAGGAGACAGCCCAAGTGGAATGAACTGTAATTCTCTCAGGAGGCTGTAGTCCAGCAGTCTCATAAGCAAAACGAATTATACTTCTCAACCAGAGGGAAAGAGAAGTAGCTTTCTGACCCTTACGCTTTACTGAGAAACAAACAGGGCAGAAGACTGGCAAAAATCCTCAGGTCGTCTTTAGGTAGAATTTTAGAGCATGCACAACAGACATTCTTTATGAGGATTGGGACAGAGAGAATGAACAACAATTTCCTGATTAATATTTCAATCCGAAAAGACTTTAGGAAGAAACCCCAATTTAGTACGAAGAACCACCTTATCCTCATGAAAGATAAAGGTAAAGCGAATCACACTGCAAAGCAGAGAGTTCCGAAACTCTCTGAACAGAAGAGATAGCAACAAGAAACAAAACCTTCCAAGATAGCAACTTAATATTTATGGAATGCATTGGCTCAAACGGAGCCTGCTGCAAAACTTTAAGAACAAGGTTAAGGCTCCAAGGAGGAGCAACAGGTTTAAACACAGGCCTGATTCTGACCAGGGCCTGACAAAAAGATTGAACATCTGGCACACCTGCCAGACGCTTGTGTAACAAAATAGATAATGCAGAAATCTGACCTTTCAGACAACTGACTGACAACCCTTTCTCCAGACCTTCCTGGAGGAAAAAAAGACAACATTCTAGGAATCCTTACCCTACTCCAAGAGTAGCCCTTAGATTCACACCAATAAAAAAGTATTTACGCCATACCTTATGGAAAAATTTTCAAGTAACAGGCTTGCCAGCCTGGATCATGGTCTCAATGATAGACTCAAAATCCACGCTTAGACAGAACTAAGTGTTCAATCTCCAAGCAGTCAGCTTCAGAGAAATAAGATTTGGATGGAGGAATGGACCTTTAGTTAGAAGGTCCTTCCACAGAGGCAACCTCTTAAGCAGCCAAGATGACATCTTCACTATGTCTGCATACCAGATCCTGCGAGGCCATGCAGGACCTATTTGAATTACTGATGCTCTCTCCTGTTTGATACGAGCAATAACTTGTGGAAGGAGCGCAAACTGAGGAAACAGGTATGCTAGACCAAAATACCAAGGAACCACCAGAGCATTTATCAGAGCAGCCCGAGGATCCCTTGACCTTGAACCGTACTTTGGAAGCTTGGCGTTCTGCCGAGACACCATCAGATCCAACTCCAGCACCCCCCAATTGAGGGTTAACCTGGAGAACACTCCCCAGGAAGAAATATCTGTCTGCTCAGGAAATCCGCTTACCAGTTGTCCACTCCAGGAATATGGATGGCAGATAGACAAAAAATTGTGAGCACTGAATAATCCGAGCCACCTCCATCATGGCTAAGGAATTCCGAGTTCCTCCCTGGTGGTTGATGTAAGCCACTGAGTTGATGTTGTCCGACTGAATCCTGATAAACCGGACTAAAGACAATTAAGGCCAAGCCATCAGAGCATTGTAAATCGCTTTCAACTGCAAAATGTTTATGGGGAGAGCAGACTCCTCCTGAGACCATATAGTCCCTGCGCCTTTAACAAGTCCCAGACTACTCCCCAGCCTAGCAGGCTGTCATTCGTGGTCACATTTAGACAGATGGTCTGAGAAAGTCAGCATGGGAGAGAGAGTCTCAAGTCCACTGGTCTAGTTCTATCCTCTGAGACAGATCCGAATGGTCTCCGTTCCATTGTCTGAGCATGCATAATTGCAGAGCTCTCAAATGGAATAGAGCAAAGGGAATGATGTCCATGGAAGCGACCATCAGACCAATTACCTCCATATATTGAGCCACTTATGGCCGAATAGTAGACTGAAGAGAGGCAAGGAGAGAGAATTTTGTATTTTCTGACCACCGTCAGAAACATTTTCATAGATAGGGAATCTAATGGAATTATGGTCCCTAAGAAAACCACCTTTGTAGCTGGAACAAGGGAACACATTTCCAGATTGACTTTCCAAAGACAACAAGATCTCTGTATGAGAGTTTGTTTGTTGAAAAGATGGCGCCTGAACCAATATGTCATCCAGGTATGGCGCCACTGCAATTCCCAGAGACCTGAGCACTGCCAAGAGAGTACCCAGAACCTTTGAGAAAATTCTGGGAGCTGTGGCAAGGCCTAACGGAAGAGCCACAAACAAATTGTTTGTCTAGAAAGGCGTATCTCAGGAATTTGTGATGATCCCTGTGGATGGGAACATGAAGATATGCTTCCTTCAGGTCTATGGTCGTCATGAACTGACCCTCTTGGACCAAAGGAAGAATGGAACAAATGGTTTCCATTTTGAAGGACGGTACCCTGAGAAACTTGTTGAGGCACTTTAGGTTTAAAATGGGTCGAAATATTCCCTCTTTTTTGGGAACCACGAACAGATTTGAATAGAATTCTAGACACTGTTCCCCTACTGGAACAATCACTCCCAGGGAGAAAAGATCCTGAACTCAGTTCAAGAATGCCTCTTTTTACCTTGTCTGCAGATTATCTTGAGAGGTGGAATCTGCCCCTGGGAGGGAAAATTTTTAATTCTATTTTGTAACCCTGAGATACTATGCCCACAGCCCAAGGATCTGGGACATCTCATCTCCACGCTTGACAAAACAGGGAAAGTCTGCCTCCCCCCACTTGATCCAATGCCAGACCTAGGCCCACCCTTCATGCTGACTTAGACTCAGCTGAGGGTTTCTTTGATTGCTTCCCCTTATTTCAAGACTGATTGGGCTTCCAAGAAGACTTGGACTGCTTCTGCTTGGAAGATGGAGAGGAAGACTTTTGACCTTTAAAAGTTCCGAAAGGAAAGAAAATTACTTTGACGTCCTTTGTTCTTCTTGTCTTTTCCACCCGTAATATCAGAAATTATTTCTGCCAGACCAGGTCTGAACAAGGTCTTCCCCTTGTAAGGAAGCGCCAGAAGCTTGGACTTAGAGGTAACATCAGCTGACCAAGATTTTAGCCACAATACCCTGCGGGCTAGGACAGTAAAGCCAGATATCTTGGCTCCCAGTCTAATAACTTGCATGTTAGCATCAGAAATAAATTGGCTAGTTTGAGAGTCTTAATCCTTTCTTGTATCTCCTTCAATGGAGTCTCTAATAAAATAGATTTAGACAAGGTGTCGCACCAATAAAATGCCGCACTTGCTACTGTGGCAATACAAACTGCAGGTTGCCATTGAAGACCTTGAAGAACATACATCTTTAAATAAGCTTCCAGCTTTCTGTCCATAGGATCCTTAAAGGAGCAGCTATCCTCTATAGGGATCGTAGTTCTATTAGCCAAAGTAGAAATAGCCCCTTCTACTTTAGGCACTGTGCGTCAAGAAACTTTAATGGAATCATCAACAGGAAACATCTTTATAAATACAGGAGACGGGGAGAAAGGAATCCCTGGCTTCTCCCATTACTGTGAAATAATCTCTGTCACACGGTCTGGGACAGGAAAAACTTCCACAGAGGAACATCATAGTATGCGTAGCAGTAGGTGGAACAGAAACCTTATTATCTGAATGTCTTATTTTCCTCTTGAGTTTTCCCAGCATAGAAAAAGCAGATAATGCCGCAGATACCGCAGAAGATACCTGTGCTTTACCGTAACACATACACAATTTGGCTGCCAGAAGTCTCTAAAACGATCATATAGTAGAGGGACACTGAAGAGACTAAAATTCAATGATGCCGCTCAGCTCCATGAATATACGACAGCAGAGAGAAGTCACATGATCGGCAGAGAGGAAACTATACAGCAAGTAAAAGGAGTGCATTTCACTCAACACTGTAGCTTAATTTACACAAACACTCAAGCAGTCCGTCAGTTAGCCTGTTCTAACTAAGCAAGCAAAGAAAACCAACTGCCAAATTTTAAGTTTATACATAAATCCCTGTATAAAACATAAGCCACGCACAAACAAAGTATTTCAACAAAAATTAGCCCAAAGAGGAAAAACGTCCCAATAAAGGGAAGATTAATCCCTAGTCTCAACAAACAATGTGCCTGCCCACTGCCAAAGAAAATTCTGTATAAAGGACTTTAAAAATGTCCCCCATCTACTGCACATGGAATATTCTTCGAAAGGGCACGTCTCCAAGACCTAGAAGACAAAAGCACCTTACCTGCAGTCTAGCTGTCCGGCAGGAAGACAGCTCACAAGGCGTGAAAGGACACATACTTCTTACAGAGACCTGTAGAAAAAGAAAGAACTGAGTAACCAACTCTGTTTCCTAACACATTGCTGCCCATGATACAGAAAGCCAAAGGACTACCTCACAACTTCCTAACTGCTTAAAAGCCACCACTACTCTACTGAAGAGATTGACTGCTTGCAGAGAAAAGTACCCGAAAAAGGAATTCATTTCTTTAAACACCAAACTTCACCTCCTCCATTGAGAGAGGCAAAGAGAATGACTGGGGATTATCGGTAGGGGAGTGACACTTAACAGCTTTGCTGTGGTGCTCTTTGCCGGCTCCTGCTGGCCAGGAGTGATTTTCCCACTAGTAATTAAATTAAGTTGTGGACTTTATATCTTTGGAAATAAAATAAGTTTTGCACATCTGGTAATTTAAGGATTAGAAGACATAATATGAAATACAGTATACTGTGATGTGTGGTTATTATAAACAGTCTTGCATTAATTCATATGAATCAGGAACCAAATTCCTTGAAACGCCTTGTGAAATTTCAGAATTACAACATAAAAACAAAATTAACCAAATGGCATCTCCCCTAAGGCATAAGCACAAGATAAACTTTAACCATGATCCCCACACATACTAAATTAACCTCAAAGGGATATAAAGGTCAAAATTAAAAATGTGCATGGATGCATTTCAATTTTAAATGAATCCCAAAAATGCTTCTATAAAAGTTACTTTTTTCCTAGGCACACATGCCATGAGGGTCCATGCATCACATCAAAGCTATCTGAGCTTGAATACTGGTTCACAATGCTTCAGAAGCATTTTTTGCTAATGGAAGTATATTGCAAAATTGATTCTATTTAAAATGTAAGCTCACCTTACAAAAATTTCAATTTTAACCTAGCCCTTAAAGTAATAGTCTAGTCAAAATGAATCTTCCATGATTCAGATAGAGCATGCAAGCTGAAAGTAACTTTTTAATTTACTCCTATTATCAATTTTTCTTTTTCCATTTGAAAAAGCAAGAATGTAAGCATAGGAGCCGGACATTTTTGGATTAGCACCCGGGTAGCGCTTTCTGATTGTTGTCTAAATTTACCCACCAATCGCTACCCAGGTGCTGAACTAAAAATGGGCCGGCTCCTAAGCTTACTTTCCAGTTTTTTTTTTAAAATAAAAAGATACCAAGAGAAAAAAGAAAAATGAATAGGACTAAATTAAAAAGGTGCTTAAAAACATAAATTATGCTTACCAGATCATTTCCTTCTGTACAGGGAGAGTCCACAGCTGTATTCATTACTTGTGAGAAATACAGAACCTGGCCACCAGGAGGAGGCAAAGACACCACTGCCAAAGGCTTAAATACCTTCCGCACTTCCCTCATCCCCCAGTCATTCTGTCAAGGTAACAAGGAATAGTAGGAGAAATATTAGGGTAAAAAAGGTGCCAGAAGAACAAGTTAAAATTTAGGGCAGCCCAATGGAGAACACGGGCGGGAGAAGGAAAGGAAATGATCTGGTAAGCATAATTTGTTTTCCTTCTTAATACAGGGAGAGTCCACAGCTGCATTCATTACTTGTGGGAAATTATACCCAAGCTACAGAGGACACTGAATGCTAACGGGAGGGCAAAAAAGAAAAGGCGGACCCCAGCTGAGGGCACCACAGCCTGCAAAACCCTCTCTCTCGAAGGCTGCTTCAACAGAAGCAAAAAAACTCAACAAAAGATTGAAAAAGGAATGCAAGAAAGACCAAGTAGTCCGTCCCAACAAAACTGATCCATAGAGGCCTCATTTTAGAGGCCCAAGAGGACGTCACTGCTCGAAAAACTGAGCCGTAAACCTCTGAGGAGGCTTGCGTCCCGCTGACTCATAACCCAAGCAGAAGATACTCCATTAAAAAAATAAGGAAGTTTAAGATGTCTTCTGACGCTTACACTTCCCAAATAGGTAGTAAACAGAGAAAACTGTCTATTCCTATATAGCCTGAAGATAACACTTTAAGGCACAACTCATTATGTAATAAACTTTTCTTCGCGAAGAAGGAATAGGATATAAAAATGGACCACAAATTCTCGACTGAAGGTGCGATTTAACACAACCTTAGGAGGAATCCAACTAAGTTTGTAGAAAAGCCTTACTATCGTGGAACACCCGATAAGGAGGGTCGCATTGCAAGGCCGTAAACTCAGAGACTTCAGCACGCAGAAGCAATATTTAGACGTAAAAAGGACTTTTAAGATAACTTAAAGACAACCTCATGCATAGAAACAAAGGTAGCCCGATGCAAAGCCATAAGAACAAGATCCAAAACCCCAAGAAGGAGCATCAGAACTACACAACGGCCTGAACACAGTCAGAGCCCTTACAAAAACTGTACGTCCAATAGATCAATGAGCCTCTGGAGCTGAAAAACAGACAGAGCCAAAACTGTCCCAACAAAGAACTAGCTAAGAGGCCCTTCTCCAGATCATTGTGGAGGAAGGAAAGAATCCTGGTAGGTCTGAATAGTGTGCCAGGACGAACCACGCTCTTCACAGCCGAAGGAGTCCTCCACACCTATGATAGACGAGAGAACAGCTTACGCACTTTGAGAGGACCATAACCTCTCATAAAAACCGTCTCTTCGGCTAAGACTAAGCGACATCTCGCAGTAAGATTTGAGGAAGCAAAGAGACCTTGATCCAGAGGATCCCTTAAACACGACCCATAATGGGTAAACTGGAATAGAGGTGGGACGTCCTTAAATTCTCAATCGTTGTCCCCTTCCCGTTACAATTCAGATGAAAGGAATTTCTCTAGATATCAGTCCCGGATGATCACCCCCGGAGAGAGGGTCGCTCTGCCCGAGATACCACCCTCAACGCAAGGAGAGCCAAGCCAGTAAAAACACAATTTATGCTTACCTGATAAATTTATTTCTCTTGTGGTGTATCCAGTCCACGGATCATCCATTACTTGTGGGATGATCCGTGGACTGGATACACCTTACAAGAGAAAGTAAGACCAACTAGAATCCCTACACTGGAACTTACCCGTAGACTAAACCCTCAGAGCAGAAAAGATTGCCTGAAGATCCAAAAAGATAAATGGGAGGGAAAATCTCCTGAGATTCCTGGCCCCCTTGGGCACACCCTCACCAACCTGGCGGACTTGTGACCGAAGTCAAAACCACCCCAGGAGATTTAAGAAAGATGTCCCACAGGACAGGGGAGATCTTGAGAAGGACACTGGAAAGCTATTCTCTCAACCAGTAGTCCAGGTAAACCTGCAAAGACAGATTTGAAACAGTTCCACTCCACTGCCTCCGCACACTGAACCTCGGCTGGGATGAGACTTGGCAAAAGGAATGAAGTCCAATATAGACCCCATGACAAGTCATCACCCTCTAACAGTGCTAGCGATGGCCTGAAGGTCTGGAGGGCACAACCTGAAGAAGCTAACCCCAAAGGAAAAAAAAAAAAAAAAAAAAAAAAAAAAAAAAAAAAGGTCTACCTGGCTAAATTAGCATCCAGGAATCCACCCTTGCGCTTACATCAGAGAAACTTGGTCTAGATTCATCTCTGAGGATCGAGGAAGACAGATGAAATCACTAAAAGACTTCTATCAGACGAGACAATGGTAATTAAACCAGAGTCGTCAAAACAAGGGAAGCTACCATTAGATCTAGTTTCTGGCCACTGCCAAAATAAAACCCCAGATCCTAAAAAAAAAATATTTGAATCGGTAGCAGAACAAAGAACCAAAGTACTGGAAATGGCGGTCCTTAGGAACCGGAAAGTTCCCAAAGGAGGAATGAAAAGGAATGATATCCTTCCTTGACAGTGATTCCTCCTGTACAAAAGGTAGAGTGTACCTTATAATCTCCCTCTGGAACAAGACCTGATAAGCTTTGCTTAAGTACTATAGGACCCAAATAGGTCAGGAGTTGCCTCCCTCTATTGGACCACGAAACCGCGGTTTGAATAGTATCACAAACCTCACACTGCGATAGGCACCGGGATAATGATTCTAAAGAAGAAAACAAAAAAACTGCACCCACTTGTAAAAGGCTTCCCTCTCTTTGTCGGAAAGACAGGATCAAGAGAAGGAAAACTGCGCTGGAAGGCTAGATTTGAAGCCTAGCTCTGACCTCTAGGACCCATGGATACTATACGATCCTGAATCAAGCGCCTGAAAAAAAGGGCTATAGTCAGTGCCCAACATGATCCAAGAAAGGGCCTGACACAGGTCCCTCCTGTCATCTAGGTTATATGGGCCTGCTCGGCCTGAACTTATTCCTGGACTGAGTCGGTTCCAAAACTACCTGGATAGCTCAGGTCATCAAAACAGTTAAAAACCGCAGAATAGCTGAACCAAATTAACTCTCTCAAGCAGAAGGAAAAAGACTTGGAAGTCATATCTGTCAGAGCGACTCAAGGTCTAAAGAGAAAAAACCTGAAGCCCTAGCTTAGGGGCTAGAAGTCTGCAAATAATCCAGATAAGGAATTATAAACTCCAATGGCTTAATTCTTTCTCGAAAGTATCGAGGGAACCATCACCTCGAATCAAGATAGAGATGCTTCAACAGGAAGTATCTAGAAAATGCGTCAACCTAAGTCGTCAATACATAAATATCCTGTATGACGAAACATCCTCCTAAAACGAGTTTACTCAATAACCAAGAGCTCTAAGAATAAAATATCCTTAAAAGGAATAGGAAAGGCAATAGGCAAGCGCACAAAAAAGTAATAGCCAAGTAGAAATGTGCAACGACACAACCCCCCTATGGAGCCCGGAACTGGGATTCGAGAAAAAAAAAAAGACGAAAAGGAATAGGATTTTCATCCTTCTCCACCCGTCTTAATCTAGTTCGCTATCTGATATAGAGATCTGAGATTCGACGGGCAGATCAGTACTAAGAATCTCTAATATCGCCAAACCTTCCTCAGAAGCAAGTGCAGGCATGCCACTCTAAATCTAAAGGCGAAATCCTCCTCTGCCAGAGGAATAGAAGCAGCAGGCTCCGACCCAGGAGGTTTGTCCTCTGAAGCCTCAGAGAGAACCGCATCCCCAGATGACTGATCGGATACAAAAATCAATTTACACAATGCTGCCTGGGTAGGAGTGCATTGATTAACCCTTCGTTTACGCTTAGCAGTACGAGGCAAAACCGCTAAGGCAGCAGACATGGCCATATGGAACTGCGCAGTAACTTCTGATGGAAAAAGCCCCCCTCCAGGCAGAAGATTAGCAGTACCAGGGGAAGCTGCAAGTGTAGGATCAGATGACTCTAGGGGACACACCTCACGGGACGAAGAGTCCTCAGAGGCGGAAGGCTCAGTGGTATCTAGCATCTCAACATTGGTTGATAACACCCTGTTGCGGCATACAGAACATAATTGAGAGGGCTGGACTAGCCGGGCCTCCTCACAATATAAACAGGTATCTAATTCTGTCATAGAGGGACCCCCCTCTAAAAAAAAAAAATCAGAGTCCTCCATAACTAGGTAACCCTATTTAATCAGAGAAAAAAAAAAACGGCACCTTATACCCCCAATGGCTGGGGCACTCACCACCTCCTATGACCCAGACAGTATAGAGAAAACTCGCTCCTTTCTTTAGTCACTCGGTCAGGAATAGGAAATTGAAACCGTGACCACTCCTGGTCACACGCTGCGCCATGCAGCACCGCCCTTGCTAAAGGAAAAGGGTGCCAAGCTTAATAAAACTGCGCAGCTCTCAAGTAAAATGGCAACCTGTACCTTCCGTATCAGCCTATGAGCCCAAAAACATTTCACACACATAAAGCAGCAGAAATAACAAACAAATATTATTAAACCCCACTGTTCAACAATCCCCCTCAGGAGATATTAACCCAGGAGTCCCACTGTGACCCTGTCTTCTAGCGTAAAATTATGTGTAAAAAAAAATGAAACAATCTTACCGGAATCTATGCCGTGGAACAGAAACAAGGTCCTTCAAGTGTGACAGACTGTAGCATCGCTTCTGACATGGACTTGAGAAGAAAAGCAGGCAGCAAAACTAGTCAACGCTGATTGTTTAGGAGCTGTTAACATGAGTCTGTATGGGTTCGCAGAAAAACTCTCCCTGCATATCTAGACTCTAAGTTTCGTCAATACTCTCACTGAGAGGCTGACAAAACTACTTAAAACTCCAGTCCCATATTGAAGGGTAGATACCCTTCCTAAGGAACTACTCCGAAATCTTCTAACACTTCTCTGCCAATCTCCTGTGACGAAAGGCAAAGAATGACTGGGGGATGAGGGAAGTGGGGGAGGTATTTAAGCCTTTGGCTGGGGTGTCTTTGCCTCCTCCTGGTGGCCAGGTTCTGTATTTCCCACAATTAATGAATGCAGCTGTGGACTTTCCCTGTATTAAGGAAATTGCATGCTCTATCTGAATCATGAAAGTTTAATTTTGACTATACTATCCCTTTAAATGAAAACCCCCAGACACTGCAGCAGCAATGAACCCTTACTGCAACCCCCCCCCCCACCTCTGAGCAGCACATCAATCTAAAGTGAATCCCTTTTTAACCCTAACTGCAAGTATAAAAAGTATAAGTTATGTGGGAACATTTTTGAAGGGGATAACCTGAAGAGGATTATGTTTAGGAGCACAGGATAATTTTAGATTTTTTGCTGCATAAAATGCAACCTGGTACAAAGTAACAAAAAAAAATTCTTATCTGGAAAACAAATTTGCTATCATTTTTTTTTGTGGGGAGGGTAAATATGTTATAAATTAAACCATACGTTTTTTTACTGAAATATTTTAGGAGACAAGTACTCCTGTTTAGCTTGCCACATACAATTAAAAAAAAAAAAAAAAAATTCAGTGTTTGGTCCGACTAAAAACACATTTTGCATAAATAAATTAAAACTGTATTTGCATCAAAAAAACTTACATTAATGTAGTGCTATACAGGACTGTTGGTGGCTTTAATAAAAGCTTCTTACATGTATTATAAAAATACCCCTGCAGTCTTCTGGCCCTTGAGATTGCACAAAAATCATTGTGAAATAAACTTAAAGTGAAAGTCAGCGTTGGTGAAACACTAGGATTGACTATTGAAACAAATAAAGGGGACTTTCATTCATTAAGTATAACATACTTCATGCAGAAAGCTCCTTTGTTTCAAGCGATTGCTGTTCTGAGCTGCTAAAGAAGAAATTTATTTTGCTAAGAGGAGACGTTTTCAACTCTTAGCAAATAGCGTGCGGGAAATGCGTCTCCCATGGGCGCCAAGCCGGATTTACCGCACGATTATTGGATAAGAGGTGAAAATGTCACCTCTAAGAAAAACAGCGATCTGCCGTGGGCTTCCTTAGCAGCTCAGAGTGGCGATCACAAATAAAGCTTTCTGCATGAAGTATCTTATAATTCATGAATGGAAGTCCTTTATTTTTTTTAATAGTCAATCCTAGCGTTTCACAAACACTAGGATTGACTTTAACTTTAAGTAACATTGATAAATAAAAGACAATGTTCTAATATTAAAGTATTACGCCATCATATTTTACCTTAAAGGGGCAGTAAACCTAGAAAATAATGTTATATCATTCTGAACATAGTGCAGAATTATATAACATTATCTTAGCGCAAACTTTATGCAACATGATTTTTCCGCTGAAATTGATTAAGAGAGGGTTTTTCAGACCGCCGCTCTTGCTCTAGTGAGCGGGTCTCGTTTTCCCCCTGAGCGCATATGGTCTGCTGTCTATTCACAGCCAGGCCTGATCGCGCCATTACACTCAATGTAGCTCGCTCCCGCTATAAGACAGAGTAGGAGCGAGCTACATTGAGTGTAATGGCGCGATCGGGCCTGGCTGCGACTAGACAGCTGCCCAGATGCGCTCAGGGGGGAAAACCAAACCCGCTCAGTAGAGCAAGAGTGGCGGTCTGAAAAACCTTCTCTTTTAATCAAAATTTCAGCTGCAAAATTATGTTGCATAAAGTTTACTATGTGCAGAATTATATAACATTATTTTCTAGGTTTACTGCCCCTTTAAGGGGCATTATAAAAAAATTTTAAAAAAAATCAGTCACAAAATGATATACGTTTCCGAGCATTTTATTTTTACATTATTTCTAGGAAAAAAAAAAAAAACTATTTTAACCTACACACAATGGAATTAAAGGGATAGAAAGGTGAAAACTTTATTGTGCACTGGTGCATTTCAATTTTAAATTTTGCAACATACATCCATTAGCAAAAAATGCTTCTAGTAAAAGCTATTATATGACACCCAAAAAAGTTTTATTTCATAATTCAGATACAGCGTGTGATTTTAAACAACTTTCTAATTTACTACCATTATCAATTTTTCTTTGTTCTCTTAGTATCTTGTTTAAAAGCAGGGATGTATGCTTAGGAGCCGGCCCACTTTTGGAGCACTATATGGCTGCAGTTTTGCAAGAATGATATTCATTTGCAAGAGCACTATATGGCAGAACTATTCCCCATCATGCAGTGCTCCATGTGCCTACCTAAGTATCTCTTCTTCAACACAGAATATAATGAAAACAAAGCAAATCTGATAATACAAGTAAATTGGAAACTTTTTTAAAAAGGTATGTTCTGTCTGAATCACTTTGGGTTTCATATCCCTTTAAGCACATAGGTATAGGCATGCATTAGAGCACTTTAGTATTGCTCCTAGCATATTTTAAAGGATGCTATTAGATTCCCATAAAGGCTAACACGTTAATGGTAAGCCCTCTCTAATTCTATAAAGGCCATTGAAATTAAGTGTGTGTGTGTGTATGTGTGTATATGTGTGTATGTGTGTATGTGTATATGTGTGCATGTATGTATGCGTGTATATATATATATATGTGTGTGTGTATATATATATATATATATATATGTGTGTATATATATATATATATATATGTGTGTATATATATATATATATATATATATGTGTGTATATATATATATATATATATATATATATGTGTGTATATATATATATATATATATATATATATATATATATATATGTGTGTGTGTGTGTGTGTGTGTGTGTGTGTGTGTGTGTGTGTGTGTGTGTATAATGATATAAAGGAGGAAGTGGTGAGGAATATTAAACAGCATGTAAGAAATTAATAAGGAAGATCCAAAACCGCAAGAAATAGATAAGATGTGTTAGAACGGAAAAAAGATAAAGAGATTGTAGAAAAGAGAAATGAAAGAAAAAAACAACAAAGCAAAACACAGGTAGGGAAAAAAAATAGCCAACAGGCTTACAGTAGGGAAACTGACATTAAAAAGAGAGGAACCGGTTATGAAAGAAGCAGAGTTTATAAAAAGAGTTGAGATTGCATAAAATGAGTGATGAGTTAACAGAGGAAGTTCACTATTAGCAGGGCTTTCCATACACTAATGCCAAGACAGTAGGCGTGTGTGGTTTTAGCTGCAATGCAATCACTATATATATATTTTTTAGTTACTTTAAAAAGGAGTAGGAATGTGCCACATGCTTAACATTAGTGTGAAAAACCTTCTTAAAACTAATTTCAAAACTGAACATTTGTCATGCCTTACCGACACACAATTAAAAATGGTGAACTGCTAAGCACTCAAAAGCAATACCCTGCTTCATGTTTTTAGTTAAAAGGGACAGGAAACCCTGCAATTTATTTAATCATAATTTGGATATAACATAGAATTGTAAACAACTTTCCAATTTACTTCTATTGTCACATTTACTTTATTCTCATGTTATCCTTAGCTGAAGGAACAGCATTGCACTACTGGCAGCTAGCTGAACACATCTAGTTAGCCAATCACAAGAGAGAAATGCGTGCAGACACCAATCAGCATCTAGCTCCCACTAGTGAAGAATATGTGCTTATTTTTCAACAAGGGATTCCAAAAGAACAAAGCACATTTGAAAATAGAAGTGAAATGAAAAAAGGGTATCTTAAAATTACATAGTGTAGACTCTAGCTGAATCATGTAGGTTTCATTTTGACTTTCCTATTCCTTTAAAGCAGACATCCTCAAACTTGGCCTTCCAGAGGTTTTGGCGCTACATTTCCCATTATACTCAGCCAGCATATCAGCTAACTGTGCATCATGGGAAATGTAGTTCCAAAAGCGCCAAGTTTGAGGATGTCTGCTATAAAGGATATAAAATTGTTCTGTAAAGCTTACATTTGGAATTCTTTTATCCCCAAAGTTATATAAAATATTTAGTATAGCTGGTACTGCTGGCATAGTTTAATGACATTAAAAACAAAAGCTTGGCACTGTGAGCATGTAAAAGGTAGCAGTTTTTGAGTAAAACAAACATGGAAGGCTTTCTCCCAAAAAAAAAAAAAAAAATTTTATGTCACTTCTAATGAGGTTAACATTAAAAGGGACATGAAACCCAACCTTTTATGATTCAGACAGAGCATGCAGTTTTATAAAACGTTCCAATTTAATATTATAAAATCAAAAAATTCTATTATCAAATCTACTTCATTCTCTTGGTATCCTTTGTTGAAGGAGAATGGGTGCACTGCTGGGACTAGCTGAACACATGCAGACACAAATCAGCAGCTAGCTCCCAGTAGAGATGCTGCTCCTGAAACTACCTAGGTATGATTACACTAATCATTTGCAGTAGGCAATGTCAGCCAACAACAAAGTAGAAATGAAGGTAGAAAGAAAAGAAAATATTTGAGTATTATTTATGTTATAAGGCACACTTGTCTGAATGAGTCATTCTTTTCGCAGAGTTTCAAAGTACAGTTTGTTACATTTAAACCTTCTCAAAAAAATCACAATTTAGAATTATACTAAAAAAAAAAAACCTAGACGATACAACTCATTTTTCTGCACTAAAAAAACAGAGTGGGGGGGGACCATAAAAAAAAAAAAAATGTTTAATATGCATTTAGCTCCGATTGCCTTTGCCACAGTGATCACCTGATAAGTACATGGACAGATAACTCCCCAGCAGCACCCAAGCCGTCAACACCAAAATTGTTATGGTTTAAAAAGTTAGGTAATTCCTTTACTACCCATTCCCCAGCTTTGCACAACCAACATTGTTAGTAATATTAATATACTTTATAATATTTAAACCTCTAAATTTCTGCCTACAGCCTCTTACTTGCTTTTCACAACAGGAGACTGCTAGTGCATGTGAGCCATACAGATAACATTGTGCTCACGCCGTGGAGTTATTTATGAGTAATTGGCTAAAAAAAAAGCAAGTCCATAGATAATAATTAGCCATGTGATCAGGGGGCTGTCAATAAAGGCTTAGATACAAGGTAATCACAGAGGTTAAATAACCCTGTTCACTGTGCAAAACTGGGGAATGGGTAATAAAGGGATTATCTATCTTTTCAAACAATATAAATTTTGTAGTAGACTGTCCCTTTAACCTAGTGACTTGCCATTTCAAAAGAAACAATAAGCTATCTAAAAGGGAATAAAACTCCTCATATTAAATAGGGAAATAAACTTGTTTAAGATGTGTGTGCAGGTGTTCTAAAGTTAGTAGGAATGTGACTACCGCGTCACTCCCGGTGACTTTAATCAGCTGCTGGAGGTTTGTGGCACTCACTGCTCATGCGCTAGAGGCCCAACCTCCTACAAACAGTTGTTTTTACTT
Source organism: Bombina bombina (assembly GCF_027579735.1). Lineage (NCBI taxonomy): Eukaryota > Metazoa > Chordata > Amphibia > Anura > Bombinatoridae > Bombina > Bombina bombina. The sequence goes on along the minus strand of NC_069502.1, from coordinate 206,919,978 downwards.
GCTGTATTTAGTTCTTTTTTCGCCGTTCTATACCTTTATAGCAATATCGCAAATTAGTCAACGCTGTACTGTGCTGTATTTTTATGTTTTCTGAATGATCATTTCCTAAAGCCTCCAATATAATCCTCAGACGTTTTTACCTCGTTATGAGTTATCTTCTTGCTTCCACCAATGTCTAAACACAAAAATACAGCACAGCGTTGACTAATTTGAGATATTGCTATAAAGGTATAGAACGGCGAAAAAGGAACTAAATACAGCAAGTAAAAACTATTTCAAAAGGATTGCAAAATAAAATGTGTGTTATGGAAAGAAGGACAGAGCGATCAGGCGGCAATTCCTACGCGGTAGACAACTTACTTTAGAACACCGGTGTTCTAAAGTAAGTTGTCAGCTATTCTGCCTTAAACAGCTGTTTGTAGGAGGTTGGGCCTCCAGTGAGCGCTGTTTATTGTGCCTTAAACATGCGCAGAGAGCGCCACAACCCTCCAGCAGCTGACTACACGTCACCAGAAGTGACGCGGTAGTCAAATTCCAATGGTAGACATCTTAATTTAAGACACAGGAGATTTTTCCATGCTGTATTTATGCAAGATAGCCATCACGTAGTTAATTACTAATGCCAAGGCAATCAGCTACCAATAAGAGGGGCATGAAAGCCTTCACAGAAAAAAGGGCACTGTCACACCCGAGTGTGTGGTTTATAGGAGATAAATGGTCAGTGCAGTGCAACAAGAAGGGCATATGGACACTTCACTAATGCTTAATACATAACCATGCTTCAGCTACACATATACATGACCAAGGATTAAAGGGACAGTCTAGTCCAAAATAAACTTTCATGATTCAGATAGAGCAAGTCATTTTAAACAACTTTCCAATTTACTTTTATCACCAATTTTTCTTTGATCTTTTGGTATCCTTAGTTGACAGCTAAACCTAGGAGGTTCATATGCTAATTTCTTAGACCTTGAAGGCCGTCTCTTATCTGAAGGCATTTTGACAGTTTTTCACTGCTAGATGGTGTTAGTTCATGTGTGTCATATAGATAACAGTGTGCTCAGGCACGTGGAGTTACCTAGGAGTCATCACTGATTTGCTAAAATGCTAGTCTGTCAAAAGAACTGAAATAAGGGGAGCAGTTTGCAGAAGCTTAGATACAAGGTAATCAAAGAGGTGAAAAGTGTATTAATATAAAAACTGCTGGTTATGCAAAACTGGGGAATGGGTAAATAAGGGATTATCTATCTTTTAAAACAATAACAATTCTGGTGTAGACTGTCCCTTTAAGGATGGACTACATTAGATGTCCTACAAAAGGATACATGAACATCTAATATAAGAGAATATAAAGGACTTTTAAACACCTTTTTTTAAATCTTCAGGACAAATACATTTCACAACTGCTGAAGTTTAGGCTACATCATTGGGATATGGAGGTTTATCAGTGCATGTCAAAAATAGTTTTTTTAATTGAGTTTTATTAAAAAACACAAAAGTTCTGAAATTCTGCAGAATTTATGAAATGCGTCACAAATATAGTGCGTTTAAGTCTAATAAAATGTTTTGATAATTGTGCAAATATTAAAAATGCTTAAACTTTAATGCAAGATATGTTTTTTTCTACTTTTCTTGCATTATTACTGGTGTCATTACTATATTGTCTGCTTTCAATTCTTGTTTTTATTTTTGCTTTAAAACCAAGAGGGAATAGTGCAAGTGATGTTCTTCCTGCTTGCAACTGACAGGCTTAGACACTGCCATCTTGGTAGGAAATATTTATTTTCAACGTCTGTCGCACGTGCTTTGGGTGTATAATCAGGGTATTCAAATATACAATTTTGGCGATTTTGCTGTAATGGTTAGGTAGCAAAACTGGTTTGCAATATAAAATCTGATATTTTATTATTCATTGATGATCAATGGAAACAATGGGAATTTCAAGCTAATTGGTTCAGGCTAAAAACAGTGCATCCATGCTAAAAGATTAGCTAAGAGCAACAGCCAAAGCGAGCTGGTAATGAGATCATATTAGGTGCTATGATGCCCTCTGTTCAAACGTTGATCCATATTTTAGTAATAAAATGTATTTATAAAATGTTTTAACTGATCAGAAATTAAATTATGAGACTTCTGTTGACAAAACTCTTGGTTCAAACCTCCCTTAAAGTGAAGGTAAAGTTTTAGTTATTAAACTTCTTTCCCTGTAAATAGTATCCAAATAAATGTGAGTCTAATTCATCAAAATTTTCGTTTCGCTATATTAATGTATTTATTACCTCTTCTTTATCCGATTCATCAGACTGTTTAAACAGCCCGTTTTTTATTTATTTTTTTCCTTATCCTGGTCACGTTTTTTTCTAAGCCAATAGAGACACTGGCCGTTAGGCGGCCGTCAAATTACGTCACCGCAAAACTCTAACAAATGCGCATGCGTTGTATTTACTTCGTATGTGTTAGGCTCAACGCGCTTTCTAGTTTTGCGCATGCGCTTTCCTCGATTCCTCCGGCTATGTCTTGTATTTTGTCAAAATAGGTCACGCAGGCGCAAATACAAATTACGGCGAGTGGTGCGCATGCGCAATTGCTCATGAAAACGTGAACGAGCTTTTGAATGACGTACAGAGCGGGTGGGACTGCTCTGTACGTAATGTAATGAATAATCCGGAAATCAATGGAGGGAGGAGCAACAAACGGCCGGGAGAGTAAATATAACATGTTTATAACACTATAATCTATATACTTATATTAAAAAAAAAAAAATAGCGATCATGTTATTTAGGACTTATATAATATATTACAGGCGACGAAACCACTAAACTTAACCTTCACTTTAAAAGGGACACTGAACACAATTTTTTTCATGATTCACATAAAGCATGCAGCAGTTTTAAGCAATTTTCTAATTTACACATATCAAATTTTCTTCATTCTCTTGGTATATTTATTTGAAAAAGCAAGAATGTAAGCATAGAAGCCAGCCTATTTTTGGTTCAGCACCTGTGTAGCGCTTGCCGATTGGTGTCAAGAGAACGAAGAAAGATTGATAAAAAGAGTAAATTAGAAAGTTGTCTAAAATTGCACGCTCTATATCTAAATGTGGGTAAACTATTTTCTGTAACTCACTTTATATCAATGTGCAGTAGCTAATTCTAAAACGGCATTTTAAAGGGACAGTCTACACCAGAATTGTTATTGTTTTAAAAGATAGAGAATCCCTTGTTTACCTATTCCCTAGTTTTGCATAACCAACACAGTTATATTTATATATTTTTTACCTCTGTGATTATCTTGTATCTAAGCCTCTGCAGACTGCCCCTTTATTTGTTCTTTTGACAGACTTGCAGTTTAGCCAATCAGTGATGGCTCCCATGTAACTTCACGTGCACAGTGTTATCTATATGAAAAACATGAACTAACACCCTCTAGTGGTGAAAAACCTGTTAAAATGCATTCTTAAGAGGCGGCCTTCAAGGTCTAAGAAATTAGCATATGAACCTCCTAGGTTAAGCTTTCAACTAAGAATACCAAGAGAACAAAGAAAAATTGGTGATAAAAGTAAATTGGAAAATTGTTTAAAATTACATGCCCTTTCTGAATCATGAACGTTTTTTTTGGACTAGACTGTCCCTTTAAGAAAAATTCAATTCAATTCAAAACAATGAATAATACTTATTATACAGTTGTGGTCCTTACTTAAAACATGCAGTAAAGTCAAAATGAAACTTTCATTGTTTAGACAGAGAACGCAATACTCAAGTATACTTCTATTATTTAATCCGCTTCATTTTCCTACCAACCTTTATTGATAATCATGCCTAGGTAGGCTCAGGAGCAGCAATTACACTAATGGAAGCTAGCTGCTGACATATGCGCCTCTTGTCATTGGCCTGATGCGCTCATGTAGAATCCAATAGGGCATTGCTGCGCCTTTAAAAAGGATACCAATAGAGGGAAGAGAATACTTTTTATACAACTTTCCAATTTACTAAATCATGAAAGAAACTTTAGGGTTTAAAGGGACAGTCTAGGCCAAAATAAACTTTCATGATTCAGATAGAGCATGTAATTTTAAACAATTTTCCAATTTACTTTTATCACCAATTTTGCTTTGTTCTCTTGGTATTCTTAGTTGAAAGCTTAACCTAGGAGGTTCATATGCTCATTTCTTAGACCTTGAAGCCCACCTCTTTCAGATTGCATTTTAACAGTTTTTCACCACTAGAGGGTGTTAGTTCACGTATTTCATATAGATAACACTGTGCTCATGCACGAGAAGTTATCTGGGAGCAGGCACCGATTGGCTAGACTGCAAGTATGTCAAAAGAGCTGAAAAAAGGGGCAGTTTTCAGAGGCTTAGATACAAGATAATCACAGAGGTTAAAAGTATATTATTATAACTGTGTTAGTTACGCAAAACTGGGAAATGGGTAATAAAGGGATTATCTATCTTTTAAAACAATAAAAAATCTGGTGTAGACTGTCCCTTTAATTTACATTTAAACACTTGCCATCATAGCCTTTTGTATTACAATTTTGAACCTGTTGTACTTAAAAGGGACATACAACAGGTTGAGATCGGTGCATATCCTAAAAGGGCTAATAAATTAAAAATATTTTGCATTAAAAAATAGTTTAAAAATTGCTGGCAAGTATTTTAAAATAATTTTAAAAAATAAGCAAAAAACATAATTTATGCTTACCTGATAAATTTATTTCTCTTGTAGTGTATTCAGTCCACGGGTCATCCATTACTTATGGGATATATTCCCTTCCCAACAGGAAGTTGCAAGAGGATCACCCAAGCAGAGCTGCTATATAGCTCCTCCCCTCACATGTCATATCCAGTCATTCGACCGAAACAAGACAAGAAAGGAGAAACCATAGGGTGCAGTGGTGACTGGAGTTTTAATTAAAATTTAGATCTGCCTTAAAAGACAGGGCGGGCCGTGGACTGAATACACTACAAGAGAAATAAATTTATCAGGTAAGCATAAATTATGTTTTCTCTTGTGTATTCAGTCCACGGGTCATCCATTACTTATGGGATACCAATACCAAAGCTTAAGTACACGGATGATGGGAGGGACAAGGCAGGAACTTAAACGGAAGGAACCACTGCCTGTAGAACCTTTCTCCCAAAAACAGCCTCCGAAGAAGCAAAAGTGTCAAATTTGTAAAACTTTGAAAAAGTGTGAAGCGAAGACCAAGTTGCAGCCTTGCAAATCTGTTCAACAGAGGCCTCATTCTTAAAGGCCCAGGTGGAAGCCACAGCTCTAGTGGAATGAGCTGTAATTCTTTCAGGGGGCTGCTGTCCAGCAGTCTCATAGGCTAAACGAATTATGCTACGAAGCCAAAAGGAGAGAGAGGTTGCCGAAGATTTTTGGCCTCTCTTCTGACCAGAGTACACGACAAACAGGGAAGAAGTTTGACGAAAATCTTTAGTTGCCTGTAAATAGAACTTCAGGGCACGGACTACGTCCAGATTATGCAAAAGTCGTTCCTTCTTTGAAGAAGGATTAGGACATAATGATGGAACAATAATCTCTTGATTGATATTCCTGTTAGAAACTACCTTGGGTAAAAACCCAGGTTTAGTACGCAGAACTACCTTGTCTGAATGGAAAATCAGATAAGGAGAATCACAATGTAAGGCCGATAACTCAGAGACTCTTCGAGCCGAGGAAATAGCCATCAAAAACAGAACTTTCCAAGATAAAAGCTTAATATCAATGGAATGAAGGGGTTCAAACGGAACCCCTTGAAGAACTTTAAGAACCAAGTTTAAGCTCCACGGGGGAGCAACAGTTTTAAACACAGGCTTAATCCTAACTAAAGCCTGACAAAACGCCTGGACGTCTGGAACTTCTGCCAGACGCTTGTGCAAAAGAATAGACAGAGCAGAGATCTGTCCTTTTAAAGAACTAGCTGATAAGCCTTTGTCCAAACCCTCTTGGAGAAAAGGACAAAATCCTAGGAATCCTAACCTTACTCCATGAGTAACTCTAGGATTCACACCAATAAAGATATTTACGCCATATCTTATGGTAGATTTTCCTGGTGACAGGCTTCCGAGCCTGTATTAAGGTATCAATGACTGACTCGGAGAAGCCACGCTTTGATAGAATCAAACGTTCAATCTCCATGCAGTCAGCCTCAGAGAAATTAGATTTGGATGTTTGAAAGGACCCTGTATTAGAAGGTCCTGCCTAAGAGGTAGAGACCATGGTGGACAGGACGACATGTCCACTAGGTCTGCAAACCAGGTCCTGCGTGGCCACGCAGGCGGTATCAGAATCACCGATGCTCTCTCCTGTTTGATCTTGGCAATCAGTCGAGGAAGCATCGGAAATGGTGGAAACACATAAGCCATGTTGAAGACCCAAGGGGCTGTCAGAGCATCTATCAGCGCCGCTCCCGGGTCCCTGGACCTGGATCCGTAACAAGGAAGCTTGGCGTTCTGGCGAGACGCCATGAGATCCAGATCTGGTTTGCCCCAACGATGAATCAGTTGAGCGAAGACCTCCGGATGAAGTTCCCACTCCCCCGGATGAAAAGTCTGGCGACTTAGAAAATCCGCCTCCCAGTTCTCCACGCCTGGGATGTAGATCGCTGACAGGTGGCAAGAGTGAGACTCTGCCCAGCGAATTATCTTTGAGACTTCCAACATCGCTAGGGAACTCCTGGTTCCCCCTTGATGGTTGATGTAAGCCACAGTCGTGATGTTGTCCGACTGAAATCTGATGAACCTCAGTGTTGCTAACTGAGGCCAAGCTAGAAGAGCATTGAATATTGCTCTCAACTCCAGAATATTTATTGGGAGGAGTTTCTCCTCCTGAGTCGATAATCCCTGAGCCTTCAGGGAATTCCAGACTGCGCCCCAACCTAGAAGGCTGGCATCTGTTGTTACAATCGTCCAATCTGGCCTGCGAAAGGTCATACCCTTGGAAAGATGGACCCGAGAAAGCCACCAGAGAAGAGAATCTCTGGTCTCTTGGTCCAGATTTAGCAGAGGGGACAAATCTGAGTAATCCCCATTCCACTGACTTAGCATGCATAATTGCAGCGGTCTGAGATGCAGACGCGCAAATGGCACTATGTCCATTGCCGCTACCATTAAGCCGATTACTTCCATGCACTGAGCCACTGACGGGCGTGGAATGGAATGAAGGACACGACAAGTATTTAGAAGTTTTGATAACCTGGACTCCGTCAGGTAAATTTTCATCTCTACAGAATCTATAAGAGTCCCTAGGAAGGAGACTCTTGTGAGTGGGGATAGAGAACTCTTTTCCACGTTCACTTTCCACCCATGCGACCTCAGAAATGCCAGAACTATCTCTGTATGAGACTTGGCCATTTGAAAGCTTGACGCCTGTATCAGGATGTCGTCTAGATACGGAGCCACCGCTATGCCTCGCGGTCTTAGAACCGCCAGAAGTGAGCCCAGAACCTTTGTAAAGATTCTCGGGGCCGTAGCCAACCCGAAGGGAAGAGCTACAAATTGGTAATGCCTGTCTAGAAAGGCAAATCTTAGGTACCGATAATGATCTTTGTGAATCGGTATATGAAGGTAGGCATCCTTTAAGTCTACTGTGGTCATGTATTGACCCTCTTGGATCATGAGTAGGATGGTTCGAATAGTTTCCATTTTGAATGATGGAACTCTTAGGAATTTGTTTAAGATTTTTAGGTCCAAGATTGGCCTGAAGGTTCCCTCTTTCTTGGGAACCACAAACAGATTTGAGTAAAACCCTTGCCCTTGTTCCGTCCGCGGAACTGGGTGGATCACCCCCATTACTAAGAGGTCTTGCACACAGCATAGAAATGCCTCTTTCTTTATTTGGTTTGCTGATAACCTTGAAAGATGAAATCTCCCTTGTGGAGGAGAAGCTTTGAAGTCCAGAAGATATCCCTGAGATATGATCTCCAACGCCCAGGGATCCTGGACATCTCTTGCCCAAGCCTGGGAGAAGAGAGATAGTCTGCCCCCCACTAGATCCGCTTCTGGATAGGGGGCCCTCTCTTCATACTGTCTTAGGGGCAGAAGTAGGCTTTCTTGCCTGCTTGCCCTTGTTCCAGGGCTGGTTAGCTTTCCAGCCCTGTCTGTAACGAGCAACAGGTCCTTCCTGTTTTGAAGCGGAGGAAGTTGATGCTGCTCCTGCCTTGAAGTTACGAAAGGCACGAAAATTAGACTGTTTGGCCTTTGATTTGGCCCTGTCCTGAGGAAGAGTATGACCCTTACCTCCAGTAATGTCAGCAATAATTTCTTTCAAGCTGGGCCCGAATAAGGTCTGCCCTTTGAAAGGAATATTAAGCAATTTAGATGTCACGTCAGCTGACCAGGATTTAAGCCATAGCGCTCTGCGCGCTTGGATGGCGAATCCGGAGTTCTTAGCCGTAAGTTTGGTTAAATGTACAACGGCATAAGAAACAAATGCATTAGCTAGCTTAAGTGCTTTAAGCTTGGCCATAATCTCATCCAATGGAGCTGTGCGAATGGCCTCTTCCAGAGACTCAAACCAGAATGCCGCAGCAGCAGTGACAGGCGCAATGCATGCAAGAGGCTGTAAGATAAAACCTTGCTGAACAAATATTTTCTTAAGGTAACCCTCTAATTTTTTATCCATTGGATCCGAAAAAGCACAACTATCCTCCACCAGGATAGTGGTACGCTTGGCTAAAATAGAAACTGCTCTCTCCACCTTAGAGACCGTCTGCCATAAGTCTCGTGTGGTGGCGTCTATTGGAAACATTTTTCTAAATATCGGAGGAGGGGAAAAGGGCACACCGGGTCTATCCCACTCCTTGCTAATAATTTCTGTAAGCCTTTTAGGTATAGGAAAAACGTCAGTACACACCGGTACCGCAAAGTATCTATCCAACCTACATATCTTCTCTGGAATTGCAACCGTGTTACAATCATTCAGAGCCGCTAATACCTCCCCTAGTAATACACGGAGGTTCTCAAGCTTAAATTTAAAATTAGAAATCTCTGAATCCGGTCTCCCTGGATCAGATCCGTCACCCACAGAATGAAGCTCTCCGTCCTCATGTTCTGCAAATTGTGACGCAGTATCAGACATGGCTCTCACATCAGCGCACTCTGTTCTTAACCCAGAGCTATCGCGCTTGCCTCTTAATTCAGCCAATTTAGATAATACTTCTGTCATAACAGCAGCCATGTCTTGCAAAGTGATTTGTATGGGCCTCTCTGATGTACTTGGCGCCACAATATCACGCGCCTCCTGAGCGGGAGGCGAAGTTACTGACACGTGAGGAGAGTTAGTCGGCATAACTTCCCCCTCGTTGTCTGGTGATAATTTCTTTACAGATATAAATTGACTTTTATTCAAAGTGACATCAATACATTTAGTACACATATTTCTGTGGGGCTCCACATTGGCCTTCAAACATAGTGAACAAACAGATTCATCTGTGTCAGACATGTTTAAACAGACTCGCAATGAGACTAGCAAGCTTGGAAAATCCTTTCAAATAAATTTACAAGCAATATAAAAAACGCTACTGCGCCTTTAAGAAGCACAAAAAAAAACGTCACAGTTGAAATAACAATGAACCAAATCAGTTATAGCAACCAAATTTTCACAGTAAATGTATTAAGTTAGTAAAGCATTGCACCCACTAGCTAATGGATGATTAACCCCTTAATACCCAAAAACGGATAATCAATTTAACAATTAACGTTTTTATCCCAGTCAAACACACTGTCACAGGTCTGCTGTGACTGATTACCTCCCTCAAAATAAATTTTGAAGACCTCTGAGCTCTCAAGAGACGTCCTGGATCAAGGAGGAAGAAGCAGGAAGACTGAAACTGAATTTTTACTGCGCAAAAAAGCGCTAAAATAGGCTCCTCCCACTCATATTACAACAGTGGGAAACCTCAGTTAACCGTTTCTATGTAGAAATAAACGACAGCCATGTGGAAAATCATGCCCCAAAAGATTTATCACCAAAGTACCTCACAAAAAACGAATAACATGCCAGTAATCGTTTTAAACATGCACTTTAAAAGTTAGGTAGTGGTATTAATAAGCCTGCTACCAGTCGCTTCTACTGCAGTTAAGGCTCATACATTACTTCAGTATTAACAGTATTTTCTTAGTCAATTCCATTCCTTAGAAAATTACTTATTGTACATACACTCATCAGCCTGATACCAGTCGCTACTGCATTTAAGGCTGTACTTACATTACATCGGTATCAGCAGTATTTTCTTAGTCAATTCCATTCCTTAGAAAAATAATTTACTGCACATACCTTGTTTGCAGGATTCCCCACACGCTATTCCCTTTCTGAAAGTTACCCCACTCTTCAGAATGTGCGAGAACAGCCAGTGGATCTTAGTTACTGCTAAGATCATAGAAAACGCAGGCAGATTATTCTTCCAAATACTGCCTGAGAATAAACAGCACACTCCGGTGCCATTTAAAATAACAAACTTTTGATTGAAGAAATAAACTAAGTATAAAAAACACCACAGACCTCTCACAACGTCATATCTAGTTGAGTTGCAAGAGAATGACTGGGTATGACATGTGAGGGGAGGAGCTATATAGCAGCTCTGCTTGGGTGATCCTCTTGCAACTTCCTGTTGGGAAAGGAATATATCCCATAAGTAATGGATGACCCGTGGACTGAATACACTTAACAAGAGAAATTAATTACAAAGCTAAGCTGTCTAGGACAGCCAACTCCACCCCCTCTTATCAGTGTTTAGGAACAAGCAATGTATTTCAACCGAGTTTACAGCTTCTGCTGCTTCTAGGCATGCTCCAGCAGATAATCCCTATTCACTTTTGTATTCTACCAAAAGCAACCATAGAGGGGGTAGTTACAGCTTTACAATTCACAAACTAAAAAGAAAAAGGGTTAATGGTGAGGCACTGCAGTATAAATATGCAGGTAAAGTAATTAAAGTACATTAAAGTGTTTCTATCCCAACATGATGTATGTCCCTTTAAGGATAAGGGGATTATCACTTTTTTATCTTCATGCAAGTAGAGATGTGAGACTAAACAAGCACTAAAAACAAAAAGGAATACAAAACTTGTCAATACAAATACGGGGGGCGCACAAACTCTGTACATGAACTGCATACATAACACATACCTCATTATGTCTGTGCAATAGAAAGGCAAACATGATGCCTGCGTGCACACCAGGCAGCGGTCACACAACTATGTTCTGAAAATAAGGAATATTGTCCTGAAATGTATACATAAGACAGACATTTGAGACATAGCAAACTGATTATACAGGCTTGAAAGTTGCTATATTAATGGTACCCAGGACATTTTTAATGGGCGCACCACCAAGCTAATTTTACTGACCACCGTGCTAAAATGTAAACCAATAATAACCGAAAAAAAGGTAATATTAACATTTTTTTAATGTTTATTGTACAGATCAATATAAAATAACATTTTTATTAAGCAATACTATACTAGTAATATACTACTCCCACCAGGCTACTTCATAATGCTACCTGGCTGGCAACATTTCCTGTGGAGAACACTCTATATTCATTTTTAAATTCCTATATCTCTGGAATGTTTTTTTTATTCACTTTTATTGCCAAACAGAAATCAGAATCCCTCAAAGTGCCATAAAACATACTTAATTATGTGCATATTATAAAAGGATCAACTGAGGTAAAACCGTGTGTGGTGGGAAAAAAAAACATAATTTATGCTTACCTGATAAATTCCTTTCTTCTGTTGTGTGATCAGTCCACGGGTCATCATTACTTCTGGGATATAACTCCTCCCCAACAGGAAATGCAAGAGGATTCACCCAGCAGAGCTGCATATAGCTCCTCCCCTCTACGTCAGTCCCAGTCATTCGACCAAGAAACAACGAGAAAGGAGTAACCAAGGGTGAAGTGGTGACTGGAGTATAATTTAAAACATATTTACCTGCCTTAACACCGGGCGGGCCGTGGACTGACCACACAACAGAAGAAAGGAATTTATCAGGTAAGCATAAATTATGTTTTCTTCTGTTATGTGTGATCAGTCCACGGGTCATCATTACTTCTGGGATACCAATACCAAAGCAAAAGTACACGGATGACGGGAGGGATAGGCAGGCTCATTATACAGAAGGAACCACTGCCTGAAGAACCTTTCTCCCAAAAATAGCCTCCGAAGAAGCAAAAGTGTCAAATTTGTAAAATTTGGAAAAAGTATGAAGCGAAGACCAAGTTGCAGCCTTGCAAATCTGTTCAACAGAGGCCTCATTCTTAAAGGCCCAAGTGGAAGCCACAGCTCTAGTGGAGTGAGCTGTAATTCTTTCAGGAGGCTGCTGTCCAGCAGTCTCATAGGCTAAACGTATTATGCTACGAAGCCAAAAAGAGAGAGAGGTAGCAGAAGCTTTTTGACCTCTCCTCTGTCCAGAGTAAACGACAAACAAGGAAGAAGTTTGGCGAAAATCTTTAGTTGCCTGCAAGTAGAACTTGAGGGCACGAACTACATCCAGATTGTGTAAAAGACGTTCCTTCTTTGAAGAAGGATTTGGACACAAGGATGGGACAACAATCTCTTGATTGATGTTCCTGTTAGTGACTACCTTAGGTAAGAACCCAGGTTTAGTACGCAGAACTACCTTGTCTGAGTGAAAAATCAGATAAGGGGAATCACAATGTAAGGCTGATAACTCAGAGACTCTTCGAGCCGAGGAAATAGCCATTAAAAACAGAACTTTCCAAGATAACATTTTTATATCAATGGAATGAAGGGGTTCAAACGGAACACCCTGTAAAACGTTAAGAACTAAGTTTAAACTCCATGGTGGAGCAACAGCTTTAAACACAGGCTTGATCCTAGCTAAAGCCTGACAAAAGGACTGGACGTCTGGATTTTCTGACAGACGTCTGTGTAACAAGATGGACAGAGCTGAAATCTGTCCCTTTAATGAACTAGCTGATAAACCCTTTTCTAAACCTTCTTGTAGAAAAGACAATATCCTAGCGATCCTAACCTTACTCCAGGAGTAACCTTTGGATTCGCACCAGTATAGGTATTTCCGCCATATTTTATGGTAAATCCTTCTGGTAACAGGCTTCCTAGCCTGAATCAGGGTATCAATAACCGACTCAGAAAAACCACGTTTTGATAAAATCAAGCGTTCAATTTCCAAGCAGTCAGCTTCAGAGAAGTTAGATTTTGATGTTTGAATGGACCCTGTATCAGAAGGTCCTGTCTCAGAGGTAGAGACCAAGGCGGACAGGATGACATGTCCACTAGATCTGCATACCAAGTTCTGCGTGGCCAAGCAGGTGCTATTAGAATTACTGATGCTCTCTCCTGTTTGATTTTGGCAATCAATCGAGGAAGCAGCGGGAAGGGTGGAAACACATAAGCCATCCTGAAGTTCCAAGGTGCTGTCAAAGCATCTATCAGAACTGCTCCCGGATCCCTGGATCTGGACCCGTAGCGAGGAAGTTTGGCGTTCTGGCGAGACGCCATGAGATCTATCTCTGGTTTGCCCCAACGTCGAAGTATTTGGGCAAAGACCTCCGGATGAAGTTCCCACTCCCCCGGATGAAGAGTCTGGCGACTCAAGAAATCCGCCTCCCAGTTCTCCACTCCCGGGATGTGGATTGCTGACAGGTGGCAAGAGTGAGACTCTGCCCAGCGAATTATCTTTGATACTTCCATCATTGCTAGGGAGCTTCTTGTCCCTCCCTGATGGTTGATGTAAGCTACAGTCGTGATGTTGTCCGACTGAAACCTGATGAACCCCCGAGTTATTAACTGGGGCCAAGCCAGAAGGGCATTGAGAACTGCTCTCAATTCCAGAATGTTTATTGGAAGGAGACTCTCCTCCTGATTCCATAGTCCCTGAGCCTTCAGAGAATTCCAGACAGCGCCCCAACCTAGTAGGCTGGCGTCTGTTGTTACAATTGTCCAGTCTGGCCTGCTGAATGGCATTCCCCTGGACAGGTGTGGCCGATGAAGCCACCATAGAAGAGAATTTCTGGTCTCTTGATTCAGATTCAGAGTAGGGGACAAATCTGAGTAATCCCCATTCCACTGACTTAGCATGCATAGTTGCAGCGGTCTGAGGTGTAGGCGTGCAAAAGGTACTATGTCCATTGCCGCTACCATTAAGCCGATCACCTCCATGCATTGAGCTACTGACGGGTGTTGAATGGAATGAAGGACGCGGCATGCATTTTGAAGTTTTGTTAACCTGTCTTCTGTCAGGTAAATCTTCATTTCTACAGAATCTATAAGAGTCCCCAAGAATGGAACTCTTGTGAGAGGAAAGAGAGAACTCTTCTTTTCGTTCACTTTCCATCCATGCGACCTTAGAAATGCCAGAACTAACTCTGTATGAGACTTGGCAGTTTGAAAGCTTGAAGCTTGTATTAGAATGTCGTCTAGGTACGGAGCTACCGAAATCCCTCGCGGTCTTAGTACCGCTAGAAGGGCACCCAGAACCTTTGTGAAGATTCTTGGAGCCGTAGCCAATCCGAATGGAAGAGCTACAAACTGGTAGTGCCTGTCTAAGAAGGCAAACCTTAGATACCGGTGATGATCTTTGTGGATCGGTATGTGAAGGTAAGCATCCTTTAAATCCACTGTGGTCATGTACTGACCCTCTTGGATCATGGGTAAAATTGTCCGAATAGTTTCCATTTTGAACGATGGAACTCTTAGGAATTTGTTTAGAGTCTTTAAATCTAAGATTGGCCTGAAAGTTCCCTCTTTTTTGGGAACCACAAACAGGTTTGAGTAGAACCCTTGTCCTTGTTCCGACCACGGAACCGGATGGATCACTCCCATTGTTAACAGATCTTGTACGCAGCGTAGAAACGCTTCTTTCTTTATCTGGTTTGTTGACAACCTTGACAGATGAAATCTCCCTCTTGGGGGAGATAATTTGAAGTCTAGAAGGTATCCCTGAGATATGATCTCTAGTGCCCAGGGATCCTGAACATCTCTTGCCCAGGCCTGGGCGAAGAGAGAGAGTCTGCCCCCTACTAGATCCGGTCCCGGATCGGGGGCTCTCGGTTCATGCTGTCTTTGGGGCAGCAGCAGGTTTCCTGGCCTGCTTGCTTTTGTTCCAGGACTGGTTAGGCTTCCAGCCTTGCCTGTAACGAGCAACAGCTCCTTCCTGTTTTGGTGCAGTGGAGGTTGATGCTGCTCCTGTTTTGAAATTCCGAAAGGGACGAAAATTAGACTGTCTAGCCTTAGCTTTGGCCTTGTCTTGAGGTAGGGCGTGGCCCTTACCTCCCGTAATGTCAGCGATAATTTCTTTCAAACCGGGCCCGAATAAGGACTGCCCCTTGAAAGGTATATTAAGTAATTTGGACTTAGAAGTAACATCAGCTGACCAGGATTTTAGCCACAGTGCCCTGCGTGCCTGTATGGCGAATCCTGAGTTCTTAGCCGTAAGTTTGGTTAAATGTACTACGGCCTCCGAAATGAAAGAATTAGCTAGTTTAAGGACTCTAAGCCTGTCCGTAATGTCGTCTAGCGTAGAGGAACTAAGGTTCTCTTCAAGCGACTCAATCCAAAATGCTGCCGCAGCCGTAATCGGCGCGATACATGCAAGGGGTTGTAATATAAAACCTTGTTGAACAAACATTTTCTTAAGGTAACCCTCTAATTTTTTATCCATTGGATCTGAGAAAGCACAGCTATCCTCCACCGGGATAGTGGTACGCTTAGCTAAAGTAGAAACTGCTCCCTCCACCTCGGGGACCGTTTGCCATAAGTCCCGAGTGGTGGCGTCTATTGGAAACATCTTTCTAAATATTGGAGGGGGTGAGAACGGCACACCGGGTCTATCCCACTCCTTAGTAACAATTTCAGTTAGTCTCTTAGGTATAGGAAAAACGTCAGTACTCGCCGGTACCGCAAAGTATTTATCCAACCTACACAGTTTCTCTGGTATTGCAACAGTGTTACAATCGTTGAGAGCTGCTAAGACCTCCCCTAGTAGTACACGGAGGTTCTCCAATTTAAATTTAAAATTTGAAATATCTGAGTCCAATCTGTTTGGATCAGAACCGTCACCCACAGAATGAAGCTCTCCGTCCTCATGCTCTGCGAGCTGTGACGCAGTATCAGACATGGCCCTAGCATTGTCAGCGCACTCTGTTCTCACCCCAGAGTGATCACGCTTGCCTCTTAGTTCAGGTAATTTAGACAAAACTTCAGTCATAACAGTAGCCATATCTTGTAATGTTATCTGTAATGGCCGCCCAGATGTACTAGGCGCCAAAATATCACGCACCTCCCGGGCGGGAGATGCAGGTACTGTCGCGTGAGGCGAGTTAGTCGGCATAACTCTCCCCTCGCTGTTTGGTGAAATTTGTTCACATTGTACAGATTGACTTTTATTTAAAGTAGCATCAATACAGTTAGTACATAAATTTCTATTGGGCTCCACCTTGGCATTGGAACAAATGACACAGATATCTTCCTCTGAGTCAGACATGTTTAACACACTAGCAAAAAACTTACAACTTGGTTATAATCTTTTTTAGCAAAAAACGTACTGTGCCTCAAAGAGGTACTAACGATTAAATGATAGTTGAAATAATGAACTGAAAAACAGTTATTGCATCAAATTTTAAAACAACACAACTTTTAGCAAAGGTTTGTTCCCATTAGTAAAAAACAACACTAATTAAATTTGTACATAAGAAAAACAAAACAACGTTTTTTATACACAGTCACTATAAGAATTCTCACAGCTCTGCTGAGAGAATTTACCTCCCTTCAAAGAAGTTTGAAGACCCCTGAGATCTGTCAGAGATGAACCGGATCATGCAGGACATATAAAAGTAGCTGACTGGAATTTTTTGATGCGTAGCAAAGAGCGCCAAAAACGGCCCCTCCCTCTCCCACACAGCAGTGAAGAGAAACGAAACTGTCACAATTAAAGCAAAAAACTGCCAAGTGGAAAATAATGCCCAAACATTTATTCACACAGTACCTCAGCAATGTAAACGATTCTACATTCCAGCAAAAACGTTTAACATGAGAATAGTTATTAAAAGGATTAGTGACCTTAACACAGTAGTTCCGGTGAAATACCATCCCCAGAATACTGAAGTGTATACATACATGTCATTTTAACGGTATGGCAGGCTTTTCTCATCAATTCCATTCAGAAAATAAAAACTGCCACATACCTCAATGCAGATTCATCTGCCCGCTGTCCCCTGATCTGAAGCCTTTACCTCCCTCAGATGGTCGAGAACAGCAATATGATCTTAACGACTCCGGTTAAAATCATAGTAAAAAATCTCTGTCAGATTCTTCCTCAAACTCTGCCAGAGAAGTAATAACACGCTCCGGTGCTATTTTAAAATAACAAACTTTTGATTGAAGTCATAAAAACTAAGTATAATCACCATAGTCCTCTCACACATCCTATCTAGTCGTTGGGTGCAAGAGAATGACTGGGACTGACGTAGAGGGGAGGAGCTATATGCAGCTCTGCTGGGTGAATCCTCTTGCATTTCCTGTTGGGGAGGAGTTATATCCCAGAAGTAATGATGACCCGTGGACTGATCACACATAACAGAAGAAACATAATTTATGCTTACCTGATAAATTTATTTCTCTTGTAGTGTGTTCAGTCCACGGGTCATCCATTACTTATGGGATATATTCTCCTTCCCAACAGGAAGTTGCAAGAGGATCACCCAAGCAGAGCTGCTATATAGCTCCTCCCCTCACATGTCATATCCAGTCATTCGACCGAAACAAGACGAGAAAGGAGAAACTATAAGGTGCAGTGGTAACTGGAGTTATAATTTTAAAATTTAGAACCTGCCTTAAAAAAGACAGGGCGGGCCGTGGACTGAACACACTACAAGAGAAATAAATTTATCAGGTAAGCATAAATTATGTTTTCTCTTGTAAAGTGTGTTCAGTCCACGGGTCATCCATTACTTATGGGATACCCATACCAAAGCTAAGTACACGGATGATGGGAGGGACAAGGCAGGAACATTAAACAGAAGGAACCACTGCCTGTAGAACCTTTCTCCCAAAAACATATATTCTCCTTCCCAACAGGAAGTTGCAAGAGGATCACCCAAGCAGAGCTGCTATATAGCTCCTCCCCTCACATGTCATATCCAGTCATTCGACCGAAACAAGACAAGAAAGGAGAAACCATAGGGTGCAGTGGTGACTGGAGTTTTAATTAAAATTTAGATCTGCCTTAAAAGACAGGGCGGGCCGTGGACTGAATACACTACAAGAGAAATAAATTTATCAGGTAAGCATAAATTATGTTTTCTCTTGTGTATTCAGTCCACGGGTCATCCATTACTTATGGGATACCAATACCAAAGCTTAAGTACACGGATGATGGGAGGGACAAGGCAGGAACTTAAACGGAAGGAACCACTGCCTGTAGAACCTTTCTCCCAAAAACAGCCTCCGAAGAAGCAAAAGTGTCAAATTTGTAAAATTTTGAAAAGGTGTGAAGCGAAGACCAAGTCGCAGCCTTGCAAATCTGTTCAACAGAGGCCTCATTCTTAAAGGCCCAGGTGGAAGCCACAGCTCTAGTGGAATGAGCTTTAATTCTTTCAGGAGGCTGCTGTCCAGCAGTCTCATAGGCTAAACGTATTATGCTACGAAGCCAAAAAGAGAGAGAGGTAGCCGAAGCCTTTTGACCTCTCCTCTGTCCAGAGTAAACGACAAACAGAGAAGAAGTTTGTCTAAAATCTTTAGTTGCCTGTAAGTAGAACTTCAGAGCACGGACCACGTCTAGATTATGCAAAAGACGTTCCTTCTTTGAAGAAGGATTAGGACATAATGATGGAACAACAATCTCTTGATTGATATTCCTGTTAGAAACAACCTTAGGCAAAAACCCAGGTTTAGTACGCAGTACTACCTTGTCTGAATGAAAGATCAGATAAGGAGAATCACAATGTAAGGCAGATAACTCCGAGACTCTTCGAGCCGAGGAAATAGCCATCAAAAACAAAACTTTCCAAGATAAAAGCTTAATATCCATAGAATGAAGGGGTTCAAACGGAACACCCTGAAGAACTTTAAGAACCAAGTTTAAGCTCCACAGAGGAGCAACAGCTTTAAACACAGGCTTAATTCTAGCCAAAGCCTGACAAAAGGCCTGGACGTCTGGATTCTCTGCCAGACGTTTGTGTAAAAGAATAGACAGAGCTGAAATCTGTCCCTTTAGCGAACTAGCGGATAAACCCTTTTCTAAACCCTCTTGTAGAAAAGCCAATATCCTAGGAATCCTAACCTTACTCCATGAGTAACTCTTGGATTCGCACCAATATACATATTTACGCCATATCTTATGGTAAATTTTTCTGGTCACAGGTTTCCGAGCCTGTATTAATGTATCAATAACCGAATCCGAAAACCCACGCTTTGATAGAATCAAGCGTTCAATTTCCAGGCAGTCAGCCTCAGAGAAATTAGATTTGGATGGTTGAAAGGACCCTGAATTAGGTCCTGCCTCAGAGGAAGAGACCATGGTGGACAGGACGACATGTCCACTAGGTCTGCAAACCAGGTCCTGCGTGGCCACGCAGGCGGTATCAGAATCACCGATGCTCTCTCCTGTTTGATCTTGGCAATCAGTCGAGGAAGCATCGGAAATGGTGGAAACACATAAGCCATGTTGAAGACCCAAGGGGCTGTCAGAGCATCTATCAGCGCCGCTCCCGGGTCCCTGGACCTGGATCCGTAACAAGGAAGCTTGGCGTTCTGGCGAGACGCCATGAGATCCAGATCCGGTTTGCCCCAACGACGAATCAGTTGAGCAAATACCTCCGGGTGAAGTTCCCACTCTCCCGGATGAAAAGTCTGGCGACTTAGGAAATCCGCCTCCCAGTTCTCTACGCCCGGGATGTAAATCGCTGACAGGTGGCAAGAGTGAGACTCTGCCCAGCGAATTATCTTCGAGACTTCCAACATCGCTAGGGAACTCCTGGTTCCCCCTTGATGATTGATGTAAGCCACAGTCGTGATATTGTCCGACTGAAATCTGATGAACCTCAGTTTTGCTAACTGAGGCCAAGCTAGAAGAGCACTGAATATTGCTCTTAATTCTAGAATGTTTATTGGAAGGAGTTTCTCCTCCTGAGTCCACGATCCCTGAGCCTTCAGGGAATTCCAGACTGCTCCCCAGCCTAGAAGGCTGGCATCCGTTGTTACAATCGTCCAATCTGGTCTGCGAAAGGTCATTCCTTTGGACAGATGAACTGGTGACAACCACCAGAGAAGAGAATCTCTGGTCTCCTGGTCCAGATTTAGCAAAGGGGACAGATCTGAGTAATCCCCGTTCCATTGACTGAGCATGCATAGTTGCAGCGGTCTGAGATGCAGGCGCGCAAATGGCACTATGTCCATTGCCGCGACAATTAAGCCAATTACCTCCATGCACTGAGCTACTGATGGGCTTGGAACGGAATGAAGGACACGGCAAGCATTGAGAATCTTTGATAACCTGGACTCAGTCAGGTAAATCATCTCTACAGAATCTATAAGAGTCCCTAGAAAAGGAACCCTTGTGAGTGGTAACAGAACTCTTTTCCACGTTCACTTTCCACCCATGCGACCTCAGAAATGCTAGAACTATCTCTGTATGAGACTTTGCATTCTGAAAACTTGACGCTTGTATCAGAATGTCGTCTAGGTACGGAGCCACCGCTATGCCTCGTGGTCTTAGTACCGCCAGAAATGAGCCCAGAACCTTCGTAAAAATTCTCGGGGCCGTGGCTAACCCGAAGGGAAGAGCCACAAACTGGTAATGCCTGTCTAGAAAGGCAAACCTTAGGTACCGATAATGATCTTTGTGAATCGGTATATGAAGGTAAGCATCCTTTAAGTCCACCGTGGTCATATATTGACCCTCTTGGATCATGGGTAGGATGGTTCGAATGGTTTCCATCTTGAAAGATGGTACCCTTAGGAATTTGTTTAAGATCTTTAAGTCCAAGATTGGTCTGAAGGTTCCCTCTTTTTTGGGAACCACAAATAGATTTGAGTAAAATCCTTGTCCCTGTTCCGATCGCGGAACTGAGTGGATCACTCCCATGATTAAGAGGTCTTGTACACATTGTAGAAATGCCTCTCTCTTTACTAGGTTTGTCGATAACCTCGAAAGATGGAACCTCCCTTGTGGAGGAGAGGTTTTGAAATCCAGAAGGTATCCCTGAGATATAATCTTTAACGTCCAGGGATCCTGCACATCTCTTGCCCAAGCCTGGGCGAAGAGAGAAAGTCTGCCCCCCACTAAATCCGTCTCCGGATAGGGGGCCCTGTCTTCATGCTGTCTTAGGGGCGGGAGTAGGCTTTCTGGCCTGCTTGCCCTTGTTCCATGACTGGTTGCCTTTCCAACCCTGTCTGTAACGAGCAGTAGTTCCTTCCTGTTTTGGAGCGGAGGAAGTCGATGCTGCTCCTGCCTTGAAGTTACGAAAGGCACGAAAATTAGACTGTTTGGCCTTTGGTTTGGCCCTGTCCTGAGGAAGGGCATGGCCCTTACCTCCCGTAATGTCAGCGATAATTTCCTTCAAGCCGGGCCCGAATAAGGTCTGCCCTTTGAAAGGAATGTTAAGTAGCTTAGACTTGGAAGTTACATCCGCTGACCAGGATTTAAGCCAGAGCGCTCTGCGCGACTGTATGGCGAATCCGGAATTTTTAGCCGTAAATTTGGTTAGATGTACTACGGCATCTGAAACAAACGCATTAGCTTGCTTAAGGGTTCTAACTTTGCTCAAAGCCTCATCCAATGGCTCTGTGCGAATCGCCTCTTCCAGAGACTCAAACCAGAATGCCGCTGCAGCCATGACAGGCGCAATGCATGCAAGAGGCTGCAATATAAAACCCTGTTGAACAAACATTTTCTTAAGATAACCCTCTAATTTTTTATCCATTGGATCTGAGAAAGCACAGCTATTCTCCACCGGGATAGTGGTACGCTTGGCTAACGTAGAAACTGCTCCCTCCACCTTAGGGAACATTTTTCTAAATATCGGGGGAGGGGAAAAAGGCACACCGGGTCTATCCCACTCCTTACTAATAATTTCTGTAAGTCTTTTTGGTATAGGAAAAACGTCAGTACACACCGGTACCGCATAGTATCTATCCAACCTACACAATTTCTCTGGAATTGCCACCGTGTCGCAATCATTCAGAGCCGCTAATACCTCCCCTAGTAACACACGGAGGTTCTCAAGCTTAAATTTAAAATTTGAAATTTCTGAATCCGGTCTCCCCGGATCAGAACCGTCACCGACAGAATGAAGCTCACCGTCCTCATGTTCTGCAAATTGTGACGCAGTATCAGACATGGCTCTCATGTCATCAGCGCGCTCTGTCCTTAACCCAGAGCTATCGCGTTTGCCCCTTAATTCGGGCATATTATATAATACTTCTTTCATAACATTAGCCATATCATGTAAAGTGATTTGTAAGGGCCTAGATGTACTTGGCGTCTCAATCCTACGCATCTCCCGAGCGGGAGACGCAGGTACTGACACGTGAGGAGAGTTAGGCGGCATAACTTCCCCCTCGTTGTCTGGTGATAGTTTCTTTATCGGTACAGATTGACTTTTATTCAAAAGCAATATCAATACAATTGGTACACATCGTTCTATTGGGCTCCACATTGGCTTTTGAACATGATGAACAAACAGTTTCCTCTGAATCAGACATGTTTAAACAGACTTAGCAATGAAACTAGCAAGCTTTGAAATCACTTTCAATAAGTTTACAAGCAATATAAAAAACGCTGCAGCGCTTCAAAAATACAAATATAATTAAACAATTCTTAACAAGAAGTGTATTATTAGCAGAGGATTGCACCCATTAGCAAAAGGATGATTAACCCCTCAATACCCAAAACGGATAAAACGGATATCAATTAAGATTTAACGCTTTTAATCACAGTCAAGCACACTGTCACAGATCTGCTGTGACTGATTACCTCCCTCACAAATGAATTTTGCAGACCCCTGAGCTCTCTAGAGACGTCCTGGATCAAGGAGGAAGAAGCAGGAAGACTGTGCTAGAATTTTAACTGCGCAACAAGGCGCTAAAACAAGTTCCCTCCCACTCCTATCACAACAGTGGGAGCCCTGATATAACGGTTTCCATGCAGAAAAATATGTTAGCCATGTGGAAAAAAATCATGCCCAAAGAGATTTATCACCAAAGTACCTCACAAAAACGAATAACATGCCAGTAAACGTTTTATTAAAAAACAACATTTTCCAATGTCATGCAAAGTTATCACTAAGCCTGCTACCAGTCGCTACCACTGCAGATAAGGCTTAAGTATTATTTCAGTTTTAACAGTATTTTCTCAGTCAAATTCTAGTCCCTAGAAAATAACTCGACTGCGCATACATTTATCAGCCTGATACCAGTTGCCACTACTGCATTTAAGGCTGTACTTGCATCATACAGTAACAGCAGTATTTTCTTAGTCAATTCCATTCCCAGAAAATAAAGTACTGCACATACCTCATTTGTGGAGGACCCCGCATGCTATTCCCAGTTTCTGAAGTTACCCCACTCCTCAGAATGTCGAGAACAGCCAGTGGATCCTAGTTACGCCTGCTAAGATCATAGAAAAAAAACGCAGGCAGTTTCTTCTTCCAAATACTGCCTGAGATAGAAAAACAGCACACTCCGGTGCCATTTAAAATAAACTTTTGATTGAAGAATAGATAAGTAAAAACTCCAGCTCCTCTCGCGACCTCCTTCTTTGTTGAGGGTTGCAAGAGAATGACTGGATATGACATGTGAGGGGAGGAGCTATATAGCAGCTCTGCTTGGGTGATCCTCTTGCAACTTCCTGTTGGGAAGGAGAATATATCCCATAAGTAATGGATGACCCGTGGACTGAACACACTTAACAAGAGAAAAAGTATTTTAATAAAATTTCCAAAAATCTGCAAAAATAACTTTAGTGTTGCCAAGTGTATCCTGCTCCACCCCCCTTATCAGTGTCCTACTTCAAGCCTTGTGGTATCATGTAACAAAGTGTGCACGTGAGGACACTTACTTATGCAAGTAAGGGAGAGTTGAGGAGGGACAGTAGGTACTGCTATTACCAATAGGCTTACTAGATTCCATTGGGATAATGTCACATGCTTTGTGAAAGCTTCAGCATTATACTGTGTACTGCTTTAGTCAGGTGTCAATCGACTGTGCCCCCTACCGTGCATGTGCACAAGTGCATTCTGCTGAAGCTATGGCCTGGATAGCATTTTCCATATATGGAAATGCCCAAGGGAAGCTTGCTGCAAACAAACTATGCATGAAATAAAGGTGGTTAATGGCAGTTAAAACAAACTGTTTTGCAGGTAAGCTTTGGCTGCATTATATATTTAGAAACTTATGTTAGTTCATACTGTTTTATGTCCCTTTAAAGTCATGGTAAATTCTCTCCCTTTGTAAAATGAGATCCGTAATGTTGGTGATATTTTAGATGGAGATTCATTCATCAGTTGTAATGAAGTTGCGATAAACATACTTTTTAATATAGATATAAAACTCAAATACACCACGCTCTGCAGCCCACTTCAAAAGAAAATGTTTCTGTGAGATAAAGGTTTGAATTGTTGTCCAATCAGCGCTCTCCCCATATGGCAAGTTTGAGGTAGCTAGAGCTACCGTTAGCTCACAGAAAAACTAAGTTTTGACGTGGGTGACGGAGCACAGTATTTATGGCGCATCTTCATTACAACCGATGAATGAAACTCCATCTGAAATATACAGATCTGTTTATAAATAGGGGAGAGTTTACGATCACTTTAAGGGATTCTGATTTATGTTTGGGAATAAAATCCAAGAGATCTCCTTCATTGTTAAGGAACTGCAAGTTCCCCCTTGATGGATAAAATAGGCCACAACAGCAATATGAACAGACTAAAAACCGAAAGAAGTCTCTTTTAGAAGAGGCCAACTATAAATGGACATGAAGATTGCTTGGAGTTTGAGGATATTTATTGATAACCTATCCTCCTGAGGATACCAAACTCTTTGCACTCTCCTGGATTACAGACTGTACAGAAAACCTGGCTTGGCCAACTGTTTGGCAGTCATTTGCGTAATAGCCCCAATAACGGACAAAAACCTCTGGTGGCTTAGCAGAGGGTTAAAATCAAATCCAGTTGTTTGAAAGATTTTTCCTCAGATGGATTAGTGTCGGACACCCTAAGTACTTAAAACCTCTTTTAGCAAAAAAATATTCAAGTTTAAACATAAGAGGTAGACTCTGGCTTGATCAGTAACAGATTCCTGATCATTTAAAACTATTTCATCTTCAGAGGCAAAATCTGTTTCAGAGTCAGATTCCTATAATATATCTTTAATATATCTTTAAGTGGTCTGTCACTGTAAGTAACAAACGGTGGAACAAAATATTCAATACCTGGAGCAAAACAGAAGTACCTCCCTGTGAAACACAAGAGGAGATGGACATATGCCTCTAGAAAGGAATGCAGAAATCAAATAAGCATAATGAAATGAACAGGTATTGCAAATCTGAAGGAGCAAGTCTGTAGGGCAATACAACTCAAGCATATAAATTATATTTGGCTCTCTCTTATAAAGGAACAATTGTACAAAAGTAGGGACAGCTCGAGCCTGCTCCATTGCAATTAAAATAGTTAATCACCTTAAAGCAGTGGTCTCAAAATACAGGGCCTGGGGACATATCAGACCCCCAAGATAGTTTCATCTGGTCCTTCCTTGTTTAAGGTAAACCATTCATTTGGGCTGTCAATTCTTTTAGGGTTCTAAGAGGTGTAACTAGTTTATATTTATCTTGTGAGTGCCTATATAGAACATAAAGATGTGTCCAGTGTAGACTCCCACCATGCACTTCTTGGATAAATGTCACTTGACATTGTTCTACAGTTCAAGAATTATCACTTCACACTCCAGATAAATATAGACAATTGAGTATTTCTATTGTGGGCTACAACTCTCACCACGCACTACTACTTGGATGTCACTTCAGTTTCCTAGTATATCTAGCACTTACTCAGTTCAAGCGACCCCCATGAGTCATTAAGTTTGATACTCCTTCCTTAAAAAGGGACACTCCAGTCAAAATTAAAATGCACATAAACGAATTGCATATTTGAAAAGATACATTTACAGTATACATATATTGGCAAAAATGCTTCTAGTAAAAGTTTGTGAGCATTTTTATCTGCACATGGAGCATTTTAAATACTGCTTATGCTCAGAGAGCCGGCAGTGCATTGTCAACAATGATGCAAATTGAGTTATTACCAGAAGACACAAGCAAGTGCTGTGTTTAAAATGCTGGTGGCACGGTGCATATTTAAAGGGACATTAAACACTTTGAGATGGTAATATAAAATGATAAATTGTATATATAAAACAACTCTGCAATATACTTTCATTATTTATTTTGTCCTCTTTGCCTGTAATTCCATTCTGAAATTGTGAGCTTTTCAGTTCCTGTTAGAAATGGAAGTGCAGAACACTGTTAAATCCAGCACAGCCATTGGCTGCACACTCTAGTGACTTATTTATAACTGTCCCTAATTGGCCACAGCAGAGAAGGTAACAAGTTACAACATGGCAGCTCCCATTGTTTTATAGACACTAAAACTTTGCACTTATTTTGTCACTTTTTAAACAACTAATGAAACTTTAAAAAATACATCTACATGTTACTCATGGACTAATCTTTTCTTTGCATGCATTATTCTATCTAGCATGTATTTAGTGTTTAATGTCCCTTTAAAGTGAATGTAAATTTTAAGCTTTTTAATCTACACTACCAATTCTCAAACTTAACATTGAAACGGCAATATTTTTTTTCTTAAAAATTCATTTTATCATATTATAATTTATATTCGAACTTATCTCCGTTTTGAAGGATAACTCCTCCAATCCTGCACTTCCTGTATTCAGACTACATTGTGTATAGAGCTGTCCCGCCTGCTCTATTACGTAGTCCTGAAGCGCACTCACGACAATAACTCCATTTGCGCATGTGTTTTAAAACGATGGCTAATATGCGCATGCGTTCCCTGATCCATTGAGAATCCTTATCGCCCGTATCTAACAAAAGCAACAGAGTATTCAATGAATGTTTCCATTCGTTGAACACTTTGCCAGCAAGCGAAGGCAAAATTGCTTATTGCGATCTAAATGTAATTTATATATATATATATATATATATATATATATATATATATATATATATATATATATATATATATATATATATATATATATATATATATATATATATATATATATATATATATATATATATATATGATATAAGTTATTCATATATGTTAGCTCATATAAATAAGTGCTTGAAAACAAAACCTATAAATAAAGATTATATCGTAGTTATTTTTTTTTCTGGAAATAAAGATTACATTGAATAATATACTAAGTTTGTTTTCAATTATATCAAAGGATATTGATAGCTTCCAATCACATTTCAATTTTAATTCACAATACAGTCGTTATTTCTTATAAAAGTATCAGGAAAGTGGTAGGATCAATACTTACTTTCCTCTATCCGTGATCGCTAATGCAAATTAGGTAGTAAATGCTTAGCGCATGTGCTAGTCGTGGATGCGCATTGCTTGTCAATCACGAATCGGAAGGGAACGCATGCGCAGTTACATCGCGTGACGTAGTAAAAAAAAGGGTCTGAACGCCATGGGGGACAATAGATTATTAGTTTAAGGAACTGTCAATCACATAATATCACAAAAATATCGCTAAATACCTTTATATTCTGATTTGTTATGCATTTATATCAAAACGATGACTTAAACTAGCCTTTATTTTGGGAGATTCACAACGCGAGTATGAGAGGTGAACGTGAGTTTACATTCACTTTAAATGTTTCTTTTCAAAACTGAAATGCACCTGTGACAGCGTCTTTCTAGAGCGCCTGCAGACAAAGACCAGGAGCGCTAATAGTCCTGTGCTATCTCAAGTTACAGACTTGCAAAATAATGCAAAATTAGACTGTAATAAGTGCAATACATTAATGAATCATTAAAGCAGACCTTTCCAAACTTTTCATGTTGGTGACACAATTTTTAGACCTGCATCATTTTGCAACACAGTAATGCAGTTATACCAGCAAACAGGAGGTTAAACTAACTTGTTTTAAGAGATACAGACATATACATAATTGATATAATAACAAAATGTATTTACAAGTAACAGTATGTATAAGACTTAAAAAAGTTTAATACCACCAATAGCTACTTACTATTTTAATGGAATGTATGAGGTTGATGGGATCAACACAGTTTCTGAATATTTGGTGGAATTCATCATCAAGCATTTTTAAGCTTCCACTTCCTATCCATATATCAAGAGCAGGAGCAGCAATGCACTACTGGGAGCTAGCTGTGGGGGGAAAAAAACACTGACTTCAGCTCAGCATTTAAGCTGCCGCCCTCAGAGCTCTGCAAATTGTACTGACTACTGCCCGCACTGCAAACACACTGCTATCCCACTCACTGACAACACATGCAGTCACAAGCCGATTGAAGAGACTACACGTGCAGTCAGGAGCCAATGTGCAGCCAATGGGAATAGTTTCAATTCCCAATGAGCTGCGCCAATAGCTTAAGATGATCTGTGACCCACTAGGTATCAATCACGAGTCAACCATATGATATGCGTAGCAAGCAGACGGGAAGTCAGAAACCAAAAAAAAATAAAAATTTTAAATAAATTTAAAAAAAAAATGTGTGCTGAAGCAGGGACACACCTACACACTGCTGCCGACACACTAATGTGTCACGACACACAGTTTGGAAAGCACTGCATTAAAGCAAAGCCTAAGTCACACAAATGAATCCCAGAATAACCCAATACACAATTTCCCATACACTATTGAAAATAAATGTGGTGATTAATAACTAAAGAATCCCCTGGCTATGGAATATATACACATGTAAGTACCTGCTAATATAGTCTGCGGGCTATGAGTGCATGAGGTATTTGTCTGAACATGTGCCCACTCTACTGTGCTTACCAAGATGCCTCCTAGTGGTCAGAAGTTGAATCCTAGGAGTAATGTTTTGTGGACTCACCACCTTATGAAAGAAAAACTACCATATCTAACAAATGGCAAGTAATTCTGATATACAGCTTTCATGAAATTTTATAAAAAAGGGTTGACAAATTTATAAGAAACTTAGGAGCCTTACAAAATATTGATGAGCCAAAAGATATATATTTTAGGAACAAGCAGTGGAATTATGTATACAATTTGGTAATCACAATTTTAGTTGGGATTCCCTAGCTCCTGGGATTCATCAATCCATATTATACATAGTTCTATATCATGAATGCAGGTATAGATATAAATAAATATTCTCACCCAAGCCTATTTAATTAGGCCTGGGCATCTGTGGAGTCCAGAAGTAAAAAGTTGAATAAAAAGATATAGCAAAGTAAGATAAAGCAGAAATTAGTAAAATGAATAAAATAAACAAAAATTTAAATTAGGGTTTTAGGAACATAAAAGCCCAGGTTAATAAAGCTTTAAAGTTTAAACCGCTCAGATAATAAAGATCTTGTCATCTTTTTTTCCAATAAAGGGTTTGCCTTGAATGGTTATATTGACATAATCCTTTAAGGATTTTCCATTGGTTTAAGATGTTCTATCCCCACTGGAATTTAAAATTTATCCCACAATTCTCAAGAGAGAAAATAAAAATAACTCTGAAAAAACTCAGCTGGCTTTAGAAACAAGAGGCCCCAGCTAGCAACCCAAATCCCCTAACTATAATCCAAAAAAACAGTTGTGCAAAGACAGAACAAAATGTAAAAAGGCCGGAAAATATGAGGATGTTTATGGCCGATTTATTCATTGTTTTGCATCAGAATAAAAAACAAAAAACCATGTTATTTTCTTTTTTTAATGACTATGTAAAGTTTATATAGTTATTTTAAAGAGACATAAGGGTCCATTTACCCTTGTGCGGATGGACATGATCCGCTATAGGGAACAATGTCCGCCACACATCGATAAATGCCGACAGCATACGCTGTTGGCATTAATTATTGCACCAGCAGTTCTTGTGAACTGCTGGTGCAATGCCGCCCCCTGTAGATTTGCGGCCAAATCGGCCGATAGCAGGGAGTGTCAATCAGCCTGATCGTACATGATCTAGTGGATTGCTATACGACGCTTCAGAGGCAGCGTATGAGTTAAGGAGCAGCGGTCTTAAGACCTCTGCTTCTTAACTCCTGTTTCCAGCAAGCCTGAAGGCTCCTGTAAAAACAAGGGGAACAGGGGCCATTTGTCCCTTGTTAAATAAACCCCATAGAATTATGCTACCATGATTTTTATTTTATTTTTTAAATTGCATTCTATTTTTAAATTGACCTTTTCTTGGTATCTTTTGGCAGCTCCTTTACATGGCAGCATACTCTGTAGGCTAAGGAACGTGCATATGTCATAAAGCCTGTATGACGGCAGTACAGGAGCCTATACTATAAAATTGTTTTTCCCTTAATGTGCTTCCAATTACTTTTTTTTTTTTTTTTTTTTACCAGCTGCAGAGTATGAAATGTATGAGATTTGCTTTTTAAGGTTTATTTGTGCAAATAAATTAGCTGATTTTGTTTTTTGAAGCCACAACCTAATAAAATGGGTTGAGCTTGCAGGTATAATCAGATCTCATTATGTACATATACCTGCAGCTTT
Organism: Bombina bombina; assembly: GCF_027579735.1. NCBI lineage: Eukaryota > Metazoa > Chordata > Amphibia > Anura > Bombinatoridae > Bombina > Bombina bombina. The sequence continues at coordinate 206,889,253 of NC_069502.1, read as the reverse complement.
AACTTATGTCTGTCCATAAACCAATCACCAATACTTGGAGAGAACAATTGAAAATTAACATTACCTTATCTGTTCTATAGCCTCCTGGGAGTGTAATTTCTTCTGATGGCTGTGCTTACACAGCTTGGCCTTGAGGCCAAAAACTTTCAAGATAGGTGGGGATACCACAGGCTAAATCAACTATTTCAAATGCCAATATAAGGGTAATGGAAATACTTGTAAACAATTTAATACACTCCAGCAGGTAAAGTGGATCATCGGGAACAAATTAAAGGGGAGACATTTTTTGAGTAAACTGTCTCTTTAAGTACGCCCTCAAGCAGAGGAGCTAGATTAAATAAAAAAATAAAATTATTATGGGAACATAATGAGGTAAATTTGATAACAGAAATAGGTTGGAAAGTTTTTTGGGATTTTTCTTCTTGTAAATTTTTGGCCAATTATGTGTCCGTCCCTTTAAGAGATTGTAAATACTTGGCTTCTGGTATATGCGAAGCCCTCTAAAAAGAGACTAATTTCACTAAGGGCCTGATGTTCAAAAGATCTCCAGGTCCAGAAAGAAATGCTTATTGCAGTTGCCAGTCTCACAAAATGTCCACTGAGCAAAATGCCATAAAGAAGTGGGCTGACCCTAACAGTACAGACGAGAGGCAATTTGCCTTGCATAGGAAAATATAGGGCTTGCTGCCTTTTGAACAATCCGAGAACATTGCCAGTGAATGGGGATCTCAGCAAGACGGGGGCATCTCTGCATAACATATAACGTGCATAAGTAAATATAAAAATGGTTTCCATTTTGTAGTACAGGTAGCCCTCAGTTTACGCCGGGGTTAGGTTCCAGAAGGAATGGTTGTAAATCGAAACCGTTGTAAATTGAAACCCAGTTTATAATGTAAGTCAATGGGAAGTGAAGGAGTTGGGTTCCAGGCCCCTCTCAAAATTGTCATGAGTAACACCTAATACATTATTTTTAAAGCTTTGAAATGAAGACTTTAAATACTAAACAGCATTATAAACCTAATAAAAAAATCACACAACACAGAATATATAATTAAACTAAGTTAAATGAACAAAAACAATTTGCTAAACAGCATTATAAACCTAATAAAATAATCACACAACACAGAATATATAATTAAACTAAGTTAAATGAACAAAAACAATTTGCTAAACAGCATTATAAACCTAATAAAATAATCACACAACACAGACTTCACTTGCATTTTTCTGCAAACAGTTTTTTCTATGCATTCCAATCTGGACTGATTTATAGACAGGAAGTTCTTGTTCCTTTAAAATCTGCTCGATAGCTCAGGTCTGGTTAAACTGATTAATTTCAGCTTGCTTGGCTTTGCTGCAACACAAGCGTACAGCTCCACCTACTGGCTATTTTAATAAATGCACTGCTTCTCAATGATTTTCAATAGCAGTCACATGACTGGAAAAAAGGTTGTTATTCTGAAACTGTGTAAATTGAACCGTTGTAAAACGAGGGCCACCTTGTACTTCTAATGCATGAACTGGGAAATAAAGTTTTCATATCTATTTGATTTCTTACAATTGCTAATCTCGCAACTAAAAGGGTGTAAAGATAGGTATGTACGAAAAGGGTCACCTTAGCTAGCGGGTATTGTTTAGAACATTAGAACTTCCTGGCGACGTTTCCCCATTAAAATACAGCTTACTCCCATGGAAAATCAAATTATTCGCCAAGTATACAATCAAAGAATTACTATTGTTAATAAATAAAACTATACGAGCAGGCGGGTATATAATTACTAGGGTTGCACCGATACCATTTTTTTTAAGACCGAGTACAAGTACCGATACTTTTTTTCAAATACTCACCGATACCAATTACCAATACTTCTTTTTTAATGCCATATGACAGTTTACCAAGCACAATACAGACTAATGATTTAAGATAGCTTCTTTATAATTATGAACTGTAACTCAAGACATTTTAAAATAATAAAACATTTTTATTTTATTGCTGTCACAAAGTTCACAGAACATGTTTATGAATAAAAATATTACAATAAAATATATTAATAATTAATGACAACAATAAATAACAGCTGCAGCAGCTGGGGCTTGAAAGCTACAATTTAAAGGGGTGATTACTGGATGCCATTGGGTTGTAGGGTGCCTATATAACATCAATCTGACATTTGTATTTAATACAAAGTAATATAATTTAATTCTGAAAAAAATATTGGGGAAGGGGTGCCCCAGTAATCCCCTTTGAGAAAAATGTGGCATTTGCATTCTACTGACTCAACAGAAAATAGGGCTGGTCTTCATATTTTTCCAGGGCTGCTTTTTATTCCCAGTCCAGCCCTGGCTAAGGATGTTCCACAGAGTACAGTATGTTTTGAGCAAAATTGTTCAAGATGAGAACTAGCAGCAGTATAACACGCAATCTAGATAATAGAATATTTTTTCAAACGTTAGTGGCAAGTTCTTTTTAAGAAACAGAAGCATCTCTGTATTTTCTATAAGTCTGTTTCTGCTATCAGTAAGGACATTTGCCACTAAGCTGGACAGTCTTTCACTTTTCACACTACTGCATGGGGCAGAAAGATATTTTTGGGTCATTTTAGCCAGAGCTGGAAATCTCAGTTTATTAACTGCCCAGTACTTCAGGGGTTTGCCTGAACGAGGTACAGAGGTCTCTCCCAGGTAGGCTTCCAGCTGTATAGTAGCGGCTTTTGGAGCACTGCTCTGACGTACAATAATACAAATAACAACAGCAATGTATATTGGCAGAACAGAAGTGAACAAGTTTTAGTTAAATCTCTACTCCAGCTTAAAATGAAATTGGAACATGCAGTTTGAAAAATGTCACAAGATAGTGTATGGGTAGGAAGTGGAGATATCGGTTTAAGTATCGGTGCATTTGCACAAGTACTCATGCAAATACTTGGTATCAGCACCGATACTAGTATCGGTGCAACCCTAATAATTACCGTGTTATATTTATGTATTATTCTGTAAAATAGTATATTATGTATTTTAATTCAGTTCATTATTTAAATAAACAAGCTTATTTTTGTGTATTCTTTTCTTTTTAGGAAAAAGATTTAGTTATTGGAATATTAAATAACCTATAGAAGACAAAATCTGTGACTTTTTTCATTTCTAATAGTGCTTTTAAATACAGCACTATGTAAAACAGTTTTTTTTTTTTAAGGAAACTACTTTTTTGACATTGTACTTGTATAGCCACTACAAGTATACACTGTACTGAATGTGTTTAGTACTAACAATATTGCATGTAATTATTTTTAAAATAGAGTAGGGTGTAAAGTGGGAAAAAGTAGAACATATCAGAATGATCAAATAAAATTAACTAAGTAAATAAAGTCTTTCAAAGGACATAGTGGTCAAAATTAAAATGTGCATGAGTGCATCCCAGTTGTGAATAGAAGCATTTTAACAAAAATACTTTAATAAGCAAAAATGCTTCTATTTAAAAGGGACAGTATATCCAAAATTAACCTTTCATCACTCACAGAGCATGTCATTTTAACCCCTTCAATCCTGATTTCAGAGTGAAAAATTCTTATAAGAAAATATCCTTCTGTCAACCAAAAATGATAGTGGGGGGGGAAAAATTAAGTTGTGATGTCTTTAAAATGTTTTTTTAAAATGTCCACATAGGACATTCCCTTTTGTTTCATCACATACATTTATGCAGCTAGGCATACCAAATTATTGTTTCCCCGCCATGTATAGTTGCCTTACAATAAACAAACACTTAGATTACGAGTTTTGCGTTAGAGGCTATGCGGTGCTAACGAGCAGTTTTCCCTCACCGCTCACTTACCTGCAGCGCTGGTATTAGGAGTTTTCAGAAACCCGTCGTTAAAAGACAAGAAGTGAGCATTGAACAAAATTTTGCTCATTACCGCACTACAATACCAGCGCTGCTTAAGTCAGCGGTGAGCTGGTGTAACGTGCTCGTGCACAATTTCCCCATAGGAATCAACAGGGAGAGCCGGCTGAAAACAAAGCAGCGTAAAACTCACTAACGCAGCCCCCATTGATTCCTAAGGGGAAATAAAATTTATGTCTACACCTAACACCCTAACATGAACCCCGAGTCTAAACACCCCTAATCTTACAGTTATTAACCCCTAATCTGCCGCCCCGACATCGCTGACACCTACATTATAATATTAACCCCTAATTTGCTACTTCGGACACCGCCGCCACCTACATTATACTTATGAAGCCATAATCTGCTGCCCCCAACATCGCCGACACCTACATTATATTTATTAACCACTAATCTGCCGTCCCCAATGTCGCTGCCACTTACCTACACTTATTAACCCCTAATATGCCGCACCCAACGTCGCCACCACTATAACATATTAACCCCTAAACCGTTGCACTCCCGCCTCGCAAACATTAGTTAAATATTATTAACCCCTAATCTGCCGGCCCTAACATCGCCGCCACCTACCTACATTTATTAACCCCTAATCTGCCGCCCCCAACGTCGCAGCCACTATATTAAAGTTATTAACCCCTAAACCTAACACCCCCTAACTTAAATATAATTGAAATAAATCTAAATAAATATTCCTATCATTAACTAAATTATTCCTATTTAAAACTAAATACTTACCTATAAAATAAACCCTAAGCTAGCTACAATATAACTAATAGTTACATTGTAGCTAGTTTAGGATTTATTTTTATTTTACAGGCAAGTTTGTATTTATTTTAAACTAGGTACAATAGTTATTAAATAGTTATTAACTATTTAATAACTACCTAGTTAAAATAAAGACAAATTTACCTGTAAAATAAAACCTAACCTAAGTTAGGATGGATGGATGAAGATAGACGATGCCTTCTGGATGAAGACGTCTGGAGGACCACTTCGCCCGGCTTGGATGAAGACGTCTCCCGGTAAGTCGAACTTCAGGGGGTTAGTGTTAGGTTTTTTTTTAAGGGTGTATTGGGTGGGTTTTATTTTTTAGATTAAGGACTTTGGGCTGCAATAGAGCTAACTGCCCTTTTAAAGGGCAATGCCCATCCAAATGCCCTTTTCAGGGCAATGGGGAGCTTAGTTTTTTTTAGCTAGTATTTTATTTGGGGTGTTGGTCGTGTGGGTGGTGGGTTTTACTGTTGAGGAGGTAATTTGTATTTTTTTTTTTCAAGTAAAATAGCTGATTACTTTGGGGCAATGCCCCGCAAAAGACACTTTTAAGGGCTATTGGTAGTTTAGGCTAGGGTTTTTTTTTTTATTTTGGGGGGCTTTTTTTATTTTAATAGGGCTATTAGATTAGGTGTAATTAGTTTAAATTTCTGTAATTTAGTGTTTTGGGTTTTTTGTACTTTAGCTAATTTAATTTAATGTAGGTAATTGTATTTAATTTAGTTAATTTATTTAATTATAGTGTAGTAACAACTAGTTAAACTAATTATAATAGAGGATACAATCCAGTTTAGAAAAGAAAACCAGTACTACAATAGTACAATACTAATTAGCTCTGCTGAGGTAATACTGTATAGAATTTAAAAATGTTCCAAATCATTCATACAATTAAACTTTATTTTATCAACATAGGAACTCACACACATACAATAACAGGGCTGTAAAGTTAAAAACACTTAAACTCTGTTGAATGCATCATCGCAATAGAAGTATTTGAGAAATCAAAAATATTCAACAGTCCACAGTATTATAAATAGGCTAAGCCCTTACAATCCGAGGGCTAGTTAATATTACTATTACACTATTAAGGACCAGTGGCTGTGAAATATACTATTGAGTTAATTTAACATAGTTTTTAAACAACAAGAGTAAGCTGGTTAAAACACAAACAGGAGAGACTGAGCTGCCCCTGTCGGACCCCTGACACGCGTTTCACAAACGCTATAATAATTAGTTTAACTAGTTGTTGCATGTCTTTCTTAACCAGGACACTACATCAGGTATTTCATGTGATAACCTAAACATTAAACTTTTACTATATAAATACACAGATATACCTGAAATTTGATGCTAGACTCTGCCACCCCCTAACCCATATATTCTAAAGTTTGTACTTTGTAAAATTATAGTGTAGTGTTAGGTGTTAGTGTAACTTAGGTTAGGTTTTATTTTACAGGTAAATTTGTATTTATTTTAACTAGGTAGTTATTAAATAGTTAATAACTATTTAATAACTATTCTACCTAGTTAAATAAATACAAATTTGCCTGTAAAATAAAAATAAATCCTAAGCTAGCTACAATGTAACTATTAGTTATATTGTAGCTAGCTTAGGGTTTATTTTACAGGTAAGTATTTAGTTTTAAATAGGAATAATTTAGTTAATGATAGGACTATTTATTTAAATTATATTTAAGTTAGGGGGTGTTAGGTTTAGGGGTTATTAACTTTAATATAGTGGCGGCGACGTTGGGGGTGGCAGATTAGGGGTTAATAAATATAATGTAGGAATCGGCGATGTTGGTGTCAGCAGAATAGGGGTTCATACTTATAATGTAGGTGGCGGCGGTGTCCGGAGCGGCAGAATAGGGGTTAAAAAATTTATTTGAGTATTTGCGATGCGGGAGGGCCTTGGTTTAGGGGTTAATAGGTAGTTTATGGGTGTTAGTGTACTTTTTAGCACTTTAGTTATGAGTTTTATGTTACGGCGTTGTACCATAAAACTCATATCTACTGGCTTTTAAATGCGTTAGGACTCTTGACGGGGTAGGGTGTACCGCTCACTTTTTGGCCTCCCAGGACAGACTCGTAATACCAGCGCTATGGAAGTCCCATAGAAAAAAAGACTTTACGAAGTTTACGTAAGTCATTTTGCGTTAAGGCCAAAGAAGTGTGCGGTGACCCTAAACCTTCAAGACTCGTAATACCAACGGGCGTAAAAAAGCAGCGTTAGGACCTCTTAAAGGGACACTCAGGTTAAATTAAATTTTCACGATTCAGATACAGCATGTAATTTTAAACAACTTTCCAATTTACTTCCATTAAAAAAAATGTGCACAGTCTTTTATAATTACAATTTTTGAGTCACCAGATCCTACTGAGCATGTGCCAGAATTCACAGACTATACGTATATGCATTTGTGATTGGCTGATTGCCATCACATGGTACAAGGGGAGTGGAAATATACATAACTTTGAAATTTGTTATAAAAAAATCTACTACTCATTTGAAGTTCAGACTAAGTGCTATTGCATTGTCTTGTTATCTTGCATTTGTTGATTATGCAAATCTAATGTGTTGACTGGTCCTTTAATGCTGCTTTTTTACCCTAACGCACAACTCGTAATCTAGCCGAAAGAATGTTAGTTTAATGTATTTATGGCAGAATTTTCAGGAAACACTACCATTGTTAGAAACACATACAATTTAAAAACAAAATCAATAGTTATTATAAATCCGTTATTTGCAGCACGCCAACGGATTCAAATTTTTTTTTTTTTTTAAGCATCTCCACTCGGGACCAGCAGTGCTCTGTGGGTCCAAAGCAGTAAAATGAGTTTAACCCCTTTAATTGTAAGATAATAAACCAATACAAACAATACCAACTCCACTTTTCACTGAATTAAAAAAATCCTGCGTTCCCTATATTGGAAACATCTTTAAAATAACAGTTTTAAGGGTTAAAAATAACATCAAGCTCAAGAAATGAATGCCTAAACTAAATCAAATCAATATTTAACAGGTGAAAAATTGCTTACTCTTTCTTTGATGTCTGACGTTTTGTCATTACAGTTTTTAATGGCTTAACTTTGATAGGTCAGTTAGAGCCTTAACTGATACTAGGCCGTTCTTAAAAGGAGAGAATTACAGAATTATCATTGAATAAAAAAAAAATACTTCTAGAATCAAAATTGCTTTGCTCTCTTGGTAGCCTTTGTTGAAAAGCATACCTAGGTAGGCACAAGAGCAGTAATGCAGTACTGCGCGACCACGCAAAGTCACAGAGCAGGTCCGTCAAGTGCTAAATCGTGTAAACAATAGAAATATCCTATTATCTGTTGAATCACTCCCTACACAGTTCCAAACTACCTCTGGAAGCAGAATGGTTTATCAGGAACTTCATGAAATGGATTTCTTTGGGCAATCATCTGTACATTAGGAATGCCAAGCATTGGCTAGAGTGGTATAAAGCATACAGCGACTAAAGTCTGAAGAAGTGAAAATATGGTCTCTGGAAAAATGATTCCCACTGCACTATCTGGCAGTCTAATGGAAGGATCTGGGTGAGGCGGATGTAAGGATAACGCCACCTAGCGGAATGCATAATGCCTACTTTAAAAAAAAATGTTAATGGTCTTAATGTTTTTCAGTTCCAGTAAAGGGTCATAATGCTACAGGATGCAAAGACATTTCAGAAAATTAAGTGCTTCAACCTTTGTGGCAACAGTTTGGATAAGACCATTTTCTATTCCAGCAGGACTGTAACCTTGTGCTCAAAGCGTGTTCCATGAAGACTTTGACAAGTTTGGTGTGGAGGAGCCCTGACCTCAACCCCACTGAACATCTTTGGGATAAATTGTAATGCAGAATGCAAGCCAGATCTACTCGTCCAACATTAGTACTTTGTCTAATAAACATTCTTTTGGCTGAATGGTTCAACATCTTGTGGAAAACCTTCTCATTAGAATGGCAGCTGTTATAGTTTCAAAGGTTGGGCCAACTCAATATTAATGTCCATGGTTTTGGAATGGGACGTCAAACAAGCTCACATCAGTTGATGGTCAGGTGCCCACATACTTTTGACCATATAGTGAAATAGAAAATTGTATGATCCTACTAAATCACTATTGTCCCAGAAGTATATGCACAAATGCTGAGAGCCGAGTCTTCTGCAATGCAATCAACACCACTAACAGCTCTCTGAAAAGTCACATATAAATATACTTTACTTGCAAAACTTACTTATTGCTCACACCATGGGTAAAAAGATTTTCATGAAGCAATTGTAAACCCATATGACAAAGTATTTAGAAATTCAAAAATAACAAAATAATATGTATGGAATATACAAAGGAGATGTATTCAAAACAATATTTTATATAAACAAAATAAACAGAGCTGTGAAGGCTAGCAATCTTATATCTAACTGTCCAATACAAGCACACACTTGCAAGAAGCATCGTACAAAAGAACTGTTAAATATGTAATTAGTATTGCTCCAAAAGGAACAGTTGCATAATACCTGAGCAAGAAATAAGATTTACAAGAGAAGGCTTGTTATTAAATAGTCTAACTAAACAAATAACTTGTCCATAAGCATGAACATCTAGTGAATAAAAATCTAATTAAAAAGGCATGACACAGCTTTCCAGCCCTTACTTGTTATCCAATCAGCGCTCTAGCTACAACAAAAGTGCCAAATGTGGAGAGCGCTGATTGGACACAGAAAAATTGACTTTTGAAGTGGGTGGCAGAGCGTGGGGTATTTGAATTTAATACCTGTATTAGAAATAAAATGTATGCTTACCTGATAACTTTCTTTCCGGATATGGAGAGTCCATGGCAACATTCAATTACTAGTGGGAATATCACTCCTGGCCAGCAGGAGGCGGCAAAGAGCACCGCAGCAAAGCTGTTAAATGTCACTCCCCTACCCATAATCCCCAGTCATTCAACAGAAGGGAAATGGAAAAAGAATAATACAAAGTTGTAGAGGTGCCTGAGGTTTAGTCAAAAATACAAAAATGACTGTCTTAATAAAGGGTGGGTTCGTGGACTCTCTATATACGGAAAGAAAGAAATTTATCAGGCAAGCATACATTTTGTTTTCTTTCCTAAGATATGGAGAGTCCACAACGTCATTCAATTACTAGTGGGAACCAATACAATACTCCCAGGGAGGAAAGGTCCTGAACGCAGTTCAAGAATGCCTCTCTTTTTACCTGGTCTGCAGATAATCTTGAGGTGGATCCTGCCCCTGGGAGGGAAAGTTTTGAATTCTATTTTGTAACCCTGAGATACTATGTCCAAAGAAAAAGGATCTGGGACATCTCGTCTCCACGCTTGACAGAACAGGGAAAGTCTGCCCCCAACTTGATCCGAACCAGGATCGTGGGCCGACCCTTCATGCTGACTTAGACTCAGCTGAGGGTTCCTTTGATTGCTACCCCTTATTCCAAGACTAATTGCGCTTCCAAGAAGACTTGGACTGCTCCTGCTTGGAGGAGCGAGAGGAAGACTTTTGACCTTTGAAGTTACGAAAGGAACGAAAGCTACTTTGACGTCCTTTGAGTCTGTTGTTCTTGTTTTGCGGTAGAAAAGACCCCCCCCCCCCCCGTAATATCAGAAATTATTTCTGCCAGACCAGGTCCGAACAAGGTCTTACCCTTGTAAGGAAGCGCCAGAAGCTGGCACTTGAGGTAACATCAGCTGACCAAGATTTTAGTCACAATGCCCTGCGTGCTAGGACAGTGGAGCCAGACATCTTGGCTCCCAGTCTAATAACTTGCATGTTAGCATCAGAAATAAAGGAATTGGCTAGTCTGAGAGCCTTAATCCTATCTTGTATTTCCTCCAACAGAGTCTCTACTAAAATTGATTCAGACAAGGCGTTGCACCAATAAGATGCCACACTTGCTACTGTGGCAATACAAATTGCAGGTTGCCATTAAAGACCTTGATGAACATACATCATTTTTAAATAAGCTTCCAGCTTTTTGTCCAAGGGTTCATTAAAGGAGCATCTATCTATCTATAGGGATCGTAGTTCTCTTAGCCAGAGTAGAAATAGCCCCTTCTACTTTAGGCACCGTGCGCCAATAATCTTTAATGGAGTCAGCAACAGGAAACATCTTTTTAAATACGGCAGAATCCCTGGCTTCTCCCATTCCTGTAAAATAATCTCTGTTACATGGTCTGGGACAGGAAAAACTTCCACAGAGGAAGGAACATCATAGTATTTATTAAGTTTACTAGACTTCTTAGGTTTGACGACAGAAGTATCGTAGACGTCCAAAGTAGCCAATACCTCCTTTAACAGTACACAAAAGTGTTCATCTGATACTGAAGATGTAAACTTCAGATTTAAGCTTGAAGGAATAATACTGTCCGAAACTGAGAATTCACCCTCACAGGCTACCGGTGTATCCTCCTCATCAGACTTATGAGGGAGGGCAACCTGCGTAGCAGTAGGTGGAACAGAAACCTTACTATCTGAATGTCTTATTTTCCTCTTGCGTTTTCCCAGCATAGGAAAAGCAGATAATGCCGCAGATACCGCAGAAGATACCTGTGCAGCAAAATCTGAAGGCAAATAAGCTCCTCCAGGAGGCTGAGAGGAACTGCAGGGCACTGTATGTGACGCCATGGAGGCTTGAGACATTTGAGGAGAAAGCTGTTGCATTAACTGAACAGCATAATCCTGAGAGACATTGGGCTCAGAGGGCAACAATTAAACTTTAAATTGAAGTGTTCTAGCTAAGAATTCAGCATAGAATTGCATATTCAACACAATTAGTGCCTCTAGGCATAACAAGCATTTGTCAAAAAACAGTCTTGGTCTATGTCCATAATACTAAATAAAAAATTCCCAAAATTGTAGATTTTTTTTTTTTTTTTTAAATACACTGTCACTTTAAGCATTTTTAATACCACAATTTGTCTCTAAAACAATCGTATAGTAAATCGACATTGAAGAGACTGAAACTCAATGACGCCGCTCCGTGAATATCCGACAACAGGGAGAAGTCACATGACCGTCAGAGAGAGGAAACTACGCAGCAAGTAAAAGGCATGCGTTTCCCTCTGCCTACAACATAAGATGCAAGTAGCTGCAGCTGGTTTCAAACTCAAGCAGTCTGTCAGTTAGCCTGTTCTAGCTAAACAAAGAAAAACAACTGCCAAATTTTAAGTTTATACATAAATCCCTGTATAAAACATAAGCCACACACTAAAAGAATTTCAACAAAAATTAGCCCAAAGAGGAAAAACGTCCCAATAAAGGGAAGATTAACCCCTAGTCTCAACATACATAATGTGCCTGCCCACTGCCAAAGAAAATCCTGTATAAAGTAGGGATGCACCGAAATTTCGACCACCGAGATTTTCGGCCGAAAATGGGCCTATCCTATTTCGGCCGAAAGAGAGGCAAGCTGGCCGAAAATTGCATGTTACATTTGTGCCACACTTACAGTTGCTAGCCGCCGCTAACCGCATCCATCCACACCTAAATTTAGACCGGTGCAGCTAGAGGCTTTCTAGGCCATTAGATTAGTAAACTACATTTCCCACAATGCCACTCACGCATGAACAGCACAGCCTCCTCCCTCCCTTCCTGTCTAGAGCGGTTTGTTTCTGAAGAATCTGCACTTCTTGAAAAGCTCCGGTATTTTGTTGATTTAGTGCTGACCTTAGTGAGGAGGAAGAGTTGCTCGGGTGCAGGTTCAGCTCTGTTAGAGACAATGGAGGTTTGATTTAAAGCAGCCTAAAAACGGAGCAACCCCCTTCTACCTCCAGGTACTACAAAGCTGTAAATCAAACCTCCGGTGTCTCTAAGGGAGCTGAACTGCTGAACCGGAGCAACTCTTCCTCCACACTAACAGCAGGTTAACCCTCTTCCTCCTTACTAAGCAGCAGCAGTTAACCCTTAGGCAGCAAAAACAGCAATACTCTGTAGTCCTCAGTCAAAGTCCCAAAGGCAGGATAACATACGTGGAACACCTTCCTGATTTAATTTTAGTCAGCTGATAAGGGAACTGAAGTTAAAAGATATTACTAATGCTGCTTTTAAGGATCCACTATTTTTTATGTTTTGTTATAGAGCACAAGTATTTAGCAAATGTTAAACTATAAGAACTGTCATTTACATAAGTGCCTTAAACAGAGAGCTGTCATTCACATATGTGAATGACAACTCTTTGTATAAAGCACTTATGTTACTGTCTTCTCTCTATAAAACACTTCTGTAAATTAAAGCTCTGTATAAGCCTCTTCTATGAATGACAGCTCTCTGTATAATGCACTGCTGCTTATTACAGCTCTCTCTTTTATATAGGGCACTCATGGGACTGACAGCTCTCTGAATAATACACTTCTATTACTAATAACATCTCTCTGTATAATGATCTTACGTTACTGACACCACTTTGTTGTATAAGGCTCTTCTGTTACTGGCTGCTCTCTGTATAAAGCACTAAGGTACCCTATTTATACAGAGGGATGCCATTTACACAAGTGCTTTATACAGAGGGATGCCATTTACACAAGTGCTTTATACAGAGGGATGCCATTTACACAAGTGCTTTATACAGAGGGATGCCATTTACACAAGTGCTTTATACAGAGGGATGCCATTTACACAGGTGCTTTATACAGAGGGATGCCATTTACACAAGTGCTTTATACAGAGGGATGCCATTTACACAAGTGCTTTATACAGAGGGATGCCATTTACACAAGTGCTTTATACAGAGGGATGCCAGTTACACAAGTGCTTTATACAGAGGGATGCCAGTTACACAAGTGCTTTATACAGAGGGATGCCAGTTACACAAGTGCTTTATACAGAGGGATGCCAGTTACACAAGTGCTTTATACAGAGGGATGCCAGTTACACAAGTGCTTTATACAGAGGGATGCCAGTTACACAAGTGCTTTATACAGAGGGATGCCAGTTACACAAGTGCTTTATACAGAGGGATGCCAGTTACACAAGTGCTTTATACAGAGGGATGCCAGTTACACAAGTGCTTTATACAGAGGGATGCCAGTTACACAAGTCCTTTATACAGAGGGATGTCAGTAACAGAAGTCTTATACAGAGGGATGCCAGTAACAGAAGTCTTATACAGAGGGATGCCATTTACACAAGTCCTTTATACAGAGGGATGCCATTTACACAAGTCCTTTATACAGAGGGATGCCATTTACACAAGTCCTTTATACAGAGGGATGCCAGTTACACAAGTCCTTTATACAGAGGGATGCCAGTTACACAAGTCCTTTATACAGAGGGATGCCAGTTACACAAGTCCTTTATACAGAGGGATGCCAGTTACACAAGTCCTTTATACAGAGGGATGCCAGTTACACAAGTCCTTTATACAGAGGGATGCCAGTTACACAAGTCCTTTATACAGAGGGATGCCAGTTACACAAGTCCTTTATACAGAGGGATGCCAGTAACAGAAGTCTTATACAGAGGGATGCCAGTAACAGAAGTCTTATACAGAGGGATGCCAGTAACAGAAGTCTTATACAGAGGGATGCCAGTAACAGAAGTCTTATACAGAGGGATGCCAGTAACAGAAGTCTTATACAGAGGGATGTCAGTAACAGAAGTCTTATACAGAGGGATGTCAGTAACAGAAGTCTTATACAGAGGGATGTCAGTAACAGAAGTCTTATACAGAGGGATGTCAGTAACAGAAGTCTTATACAGAGGGATGTCAGTAACAGGAGAGCTTTATACAGAGGGATGTCAGTAACAGGAGAGCTTTATACAGAGAGGTGCTAGTAACTGAAGAGCCTTATACAGAGAACTGTCAGTAAAAGATGAGCTTCCAACAAACAAATATCAATAGCAAACTTAGAAGAGTCTTATACAGAGATTTGTTTAAAGGGATAGGTAACCCAAAATTTTTCTTTCATAATTTAGATAGAGCATGTGTTTTTAAACAACTTTCTAATTTACTTCTATTCATTTTTTCTTAGTTCTCTTGGTATCTTTATTTTAAAAAGTTGGAATGTAAGCTTAGAATCCAACCCATTTCTGGAGCACTATTTAAGATCAACAATTATTCTTCATTCAGTCCTATATAATGGAAACAGATTTAACAGATTTTTATTTATATTGGTTTATTAAGTTTATTTTCTGTCTAATTTTGGTTAGTTACTTTCAATAAAAGTGTGGTTATTTATTTTAATGGCTTGTAGTTTTTCATTTTAGAGTAATTAAATTCATTAAAAAGTCTAATATTATTAATACAATTATAGAAAAAAACTATTTTAAAATCATTTGGGAAAAAGGTCATTTTCGGTTTCGGTTTTCGGCCAAGGGCATCCTGAATTTTCGGTTTCGGTCCAGAATTTTAATTTCGGTGCATCCCTAGTATAAAGGATTATAAAAATGTCCCCATCTACTGCATATGACATTCTTCTGAAGTATCAAAGGAATTATCATGAGAAGATACGTCAGTATTAGTCTGATCAGTACATATGTTACTAGAGGAAGCTAAAACATGGGCTGATCTCTTACGCTTATTTGAAGGCGGAATTTCAGTGAGGGCCTTCTGAATTGAAGCAGCAATAAAAAAAAAAAAAAAAAGGTCTTCATTGCTGGGGGTACGCCATCTGTATCCATCTGTGAATTTGAGACAATGGGAGCATTTTAAACCATAGCTACATCATTAGGGCATGATAAAAACACTACACATGAGTCACAAATTTACTGAAGATGGCACTTCAGAAGTTTTACAAAAAACACACTTGGCTTTGGTAAAAAGGTGTACAACAGACTCAGGTTCTATGGTAATTTCAGGGACAGAAGCAAGATCTTCCATTATGGCAGACAAAGTAAAAAAGCAAAAATGAAAAAAATATAATTCCTTATTTGCATTTAAAAAAAAAAAAAAAGTTTCTGCTAAAAAGAATTTTGCTAAATAAATAACTGTTTCTTTAAACACAGCATAGAGCGCGTATTAGCTGTTGCCTTTTAAAGTCCCTATATAAAAATTGGGGCGAGATTGAAATTAGAAACTATTTAAATGAAAAAGGTGCGCAAATTTTTTTGCAGCAAAAAAGCGCACCAGCTCACTATGACGTCATCTGGGGTTTAGAGAAAAAAAAAAAAAAAAAACACAAGCAACACGGCGGCCGCTCTGTATAATTTTTTAAAACATCCCCTGGAGCTGGTAAGTACTCTCTGACCCTGAACGCTCCAAATAACACCCAAAATACATATCGCAATTACGAATCAGAACCCTGACTGTTACCAGCATGAAACAGCTTAACGCTTGTCCCTGGGCTGCATATATGACCAAATATAAGCCTATACTTTAATAAGTGCCCAAAAATAAAAAAGCCGTGTCTAGAAGGAAAAATATATACTTACCTGTATTATTGTAGGCACATGCCCACTCTTAATGGGACACTAAACCCAGAAAAAAAACTTATCTTCAATCAAAATATCGATATATTTTGAATAGTTATGTAATTAGCATTGTTTGTCAAATTATTACCGTTTATTAGCAATCCGATATAGAAAATCAATTTATTTCCAAACCCACCACTGGCTATTGTTTTCTAATCTCTAATCCTGAACGATAACCCAGGTTATCAAAATGGCGATTTTGGACGCTATGCGCATGCGCAATATCCCGGCACATCACTCACAGCAGACAGGAAGACCCTGTATCTAAATCAGACATAGCTGATGAATACGCTACACATAGCAGGTAAGAGCTGAGTGCTGCGCTGCGATGCGAGAATCAACCCTAACAATAACGAACATTAAATCTTTATAGCACAATATGAAAAAATTAATTAAACACATTAATTTCATACCTTAATTTTAAACTTAGCACTTTGTGGATATTATGACGATTACTCTGATGGAACTAGATACTATTGTTATGGACACTGACAAGCCTATCAGCAGAGGTAAAAAGACAGGAGTATGTAGATCTGTAAATGGAGGCAGAAAAAAAAGCTTACCGCAACCGAATTTACAAAGGGCCTTAGAAAGACTACCATGGTGTCTAAAGGCTAAACTCCCCAAAACATCCCTCTGACAAACACTAACTCTGAGGGGAAACCGGACTTCAGTATACACTGAAGCACATATATTAAGCACATCATACTTTAACAGTTTAACCACCTCCAAAGGAGGCAAAGTTTAAACTGAGATATGAGTGAGGCGGGTGGGGTATTTATAGGCTTTGAGGTTTGGGAAACCTTGCCTCCTTCTGGTAGGAATGTATATATCATGTGTAACCAATTGTGGACTCTTGCCACCATGTGTAACCAATTGTGGACTCTTGCCACCTATATGAAAGAAATATTCATTTTTTATCCTATGTGGGCATGCATGCACACAGAATCGAGAAGCTCTGTGGCCTACGTCATGCATGCGCACTGAGTTGAAGAACTCTGGCCTAAATTATGCATGCATGCGCACTGAGTTGAAGAACTCTGGCCTAAATCATGCATGCAAGTGCACTGAGTTGAGGAGCTCTGTGGCCTACTTCATCATTGTAACGGTCACCTACATGCATAGTTTATGCATAGTTCGTTTTAAATTGCGCAAGCCAAAATAAGTTAGTGTGCATACGTTTGGGCACGCACTCCTAAAATATTAATATGAAAATGCCAGGTTTATGATTGGTGCATTACAATGAATGTGGGACTGCCCTTTTTGGGGACTGTCTCCCCAAGGCAGAACATACAGTGATGTAAGATGTCATCGCAGAAAATGCAGCATGTCTGCAGAAAGAACAGGACACATGCAGGAATTGTTAGCACTATAACTTTGTAGTGCTGCCCCACAGTTCTCTTCAAACAGAGCTGTGTTCTGGCTGCATTGTGTCAATTTTCCTTAACACAGTGCATCCAGGGCAAAGTGCTGTTTGAAGTGAGCAGTCAAATATACAGTAGCGCTGCAAAGCAGCAGCACATTGCTTGTTGACTGGCTCTCAGAGATTTCCCAGTCTGTTTATTCTAAATGTAAGAGATCTGCATCTTTTAATTACTACATGTCTATGTTAGACCAAGAGAAAAGTAAACAGCTTTATTAAAGAGACATTTTTAAATTTCTTGTTTGTATGCAGCTAATTTGCAATGCAATAGTCAACAACTGCACTATATATAAATCATAAAAAATTGATTTAGTCTTCAGTTAACCAACACGTTGGAATTGAACTGGTACCTTAGTGTAACTGTCTAATTTAAAATTGAATTTTATTTAAAAAAGACCTGCAGAAAATTTTTCACTAAAAAAAAAATCTCTACCTCTGGGGACTGTCTATCGTGACGTGGAATTTGAAATAAAAACATCCTTTTAATACTTAGAGGCTTCGTTTTTAAAAAAATTGTAAGTAGGATTTGTTTAATAGATAAATACTGTCTAAAGTGCATGTTTAATTTTGATGCCTTTGTCAGTTTTTAATCAACATTCTTTAATATATTGCTCTAACAATAAAAGGCCATTCAAGTCTAAATAAAAGGATAAATGTTCTATTTGAAATCCTGCAGCACTCAAGGGACAATGTACACAAATTTTTATATAACCATGCAATAGTACGATAAAGAAAAATGTGCACAGCTACTGATACACAAATCCAGTATAAAACAGTTTAAAAACTTACTTAAAAGCTCCCAGTTTAACACGTTTGATGATGTTAGGCTGAGACACTGAGTGAATGGGGCATTCCCCCTCCCTGCATACGAAAAGACCCTTTAGACAAACAGGGTCTTGGTTAGGAGTCAGCAAAATGTAATTAAAGAATAAGCAAAACTATACATTGTTACAAACACTCCCAAATGGGCATTATAAATGGGTCAACTACAAAACATTTATGCAAATAAAAATCTAGCATACAATGTCCCTTTAAGTCACAACTTCACAAGCTATAGCCTGAAAATGATCTTGCAATTGATGTCCCTCGGGAACTGCACTCTCATACCGGACCGGGTACACATCCCATTACCCTGCAACATGCTCAGCCCTGGGACTCACTGGCACTCACAGGAAGCTGTGCTGTCCCCAGAGTCACAGGCAGTTAACCCCAGTCAGGTCTGGGTGCAAGAACCATAGGGAAAATTACAAAACAAATTAATACAACACACATAGAAAACCCAGCACTCACAAGCTCTCAGCTAAGATTTAAAAGCAAAAATGGAAAGGTTACCGCATCTGGCCAAATGGGACAAGCCCAGGTACCGCCTCAAGGTCCTTTCCAATACCTGGGACCCTAAAACAGCCACACAATGCAAGCTTTCAAATCCAAACAAACTGGGAAGTTTGTTTGGATTTGAAAGCTTGCATTGTGTGGCTGTTTTAGGGTCCCAGGTATTGGAAAGGACATTGACGAGGTACCTGGGCTTGTCCCATTTGGCCAGATGCAGTAACTAACCTTTCCATTTTTGCTTTTAAATCTTAGCTGAGAGCTTGTGAGTGAGTGCTGGGTTTTCTCTGTGTGTTATATATATATATATATATATCACACACACACATCCTGAAATATAGATTTGTTTTAAATTACATAATTTCTGGTAAATTAACTCCATTAATCCATTCACAATGTTGGCATCCAGCTGTGGGGCATGCAACTATTGGATGAAGCCGGATCTCGAGCTAACAATTGTTGAGGGATTTCACAGTACTGATGAGACTTGTTAGATAAGCCTGCCAGACCAGAGAGCTTTAGATAATTGAACCCTAGTGTGATTACAGTTTTAAACCCAACCTATAGTGCTCCAATTACTATCAGACATAAATACTAACATGTTGCCAGCACTAAACCCAAAATATATTTTTGGCCAACAAAATCTGCAGCTGGTGGAATTACAACTTGAATATCTTATATATATATATATATATATATATATATATATATATATATATATATATATATACATACACACACTCTGATAGAATATATATGTAGCAATCATATATTAGGTATGTACCACTACGTATTCGACATACATTATAAATAACTAAAACAAGCATCCAGAAACTATGATAAATTAGGTAGATACACAGTGATCAATGATAATCTGACAACTATTAAGACACAAGATAGTTTTGCTTATAATCTCTGTGAGACGCACTAGTATAAAACCTATGTATACACACACATATGTATGGATGTAGAAAGACAGTAACCCCACCCACATTTGCCCGGGCCCTGCTTTTCATCAAACCGGCATTCCACCTCTCAGGCCCAACTATATACCGTATTCACACACTAACCTGAGGAGGTGCAGGCCCCGTTCCCATTAGCCGATATGAAAGAAGCAGTTAACGGATGCCATATACTCCCCGATTTCCAAAATATCCCACCACCACACCGGGCAGACAGCAAAACGGCGAGACCCACCTAGACACGCCCACCGAATCTAACCACACCCACTCCACGCCACCAAAGCATTGGCTCCTCCCTTCACTTGATCACGCCCACCGTTAACCGCGAGTTTAAGATATCCCGCCTACTACACGTCATTCTCGCTTATAGACGCGCCCAAAACGTCAGATAATGCCCACCCCTTAAGGATAAGCATCGTTAGCATTACATGGAAACCGAGGATTAGTCACACCACCACAACTGCTGAGGTACCAATTGCTACTAACGCGGTCTCAACAACCTGTAAGGTTTATTCGTTTGTATATCGCCTCAGTCTATATAGCTGAAGTTAATTGTGCTGTCAATCATCAACCAGAAGTCATGATGTCACCAGGATTGTATGTAACACAATGGTCACGCCTTTTCGAGTACTTTTACTAACCCTTCTTTCGCTCTTCAGCGCCTGACGTTAAAGTTGAAGTAATGCGCTTGCGTGAGGGACATCGATTTTTTTTAAAAAAAAACAACTTTATTGATAATTGAACACAATACACAATTCAGATTGCACCGGTGTTCTATCAGAATCTGCTCCTTTCCGGCGTATTTCGATATATGAAGTTACATTATCTAAAAAAAGTTTGCTTTATTCACAGCAGGATGGATAAGGGATTTTCTATGTAAATCCGATTTTTTTTTTTTTTTTAGTATAAGGCATTTTGAGGAAAAATATTTTTTTTAAGATTCAGGTTCAGAACTGCTGAAGGATATAAAAGTATATAGCCACAAGTATTTTAGACATGTGAGCAACAAGCTAGTTTTGTCTTTGCACAACTGAGTGGAGCCCATTCTAATTACAATGAACAGGAGGATGGATAGAACCGCAAACAATAAAAACTAGTGGAAGGGTTACACGTTTTGAATACAGTTTGAAAGATGTAATGTCCTGACTTCGTAATATACCTTCTTATTTCAGAGACATATGCTTTTGTAGTACTGTTCATAAATGTAAGGGGAGTTAGTATAAAGAGAAAAAAATGGAGAGCGCCCCCCTGTCTAAGGTCATAACTGCAATACAGTACCTTTTGGCAAATGGTGGAAAATTGGTGTTACCGAATCTAACACAAATAAAAAAATCAAAAGTGGCCTCATCAATGAAACCCTAATATTGTCTGATAAATGGTGCACAAGTCTCTGGAATTCTTTAGTAGGGTTAGCTGATGGTAAACATCCATATCTCTAAGCTGTCTGGGTGCTTCTTTGATATACTGCTCTTTAAGCATTACCACTATGTTACCACCCTTGTTGGCCTGTCTATAAACCAAGTGCTCTCTGTCACTTAATGACTTGAGAGCTTCCCTTTGCGAGAATGTAAGGTTATTCTGATAATAGCAGGTAGGTAAAAGGCTCTATAAACCTCTTAGGTCCTCCTCCACATGTTTGTGGAAAGTTTCCAATACTCAACCTCTAACTTTTGTTGGGTAAAAGATTGATGGAGGTTTAAAACCCACACTGCCTTTTTACCAAGCCCAAGTTGTTTTTATTTGTCTCAATTTCTAATTCTAGAAGGGACATATAATCCTTGGCCTCATCAAAAGCCACGCCATACTGTGTTCCTACACATAAGGGAGAAATTCATTCGGTTTCTTCTGTTTGCACATCTGACTGAATTATAAAGAATTTTTTAAGGGTTTTCTAACAATAGGAAAGATGAAGCGCTAAAGAAATGACCCTGCTGGACTGGTGTATTCCCCTCCCAGAAGACAATAGTTTTAAATATAATGAGTATAGTCCAGCGCTCAGCACGGGTTAAATTTATAGTTAAATTCTGTAATAGAGATATGTTTTATTTAAAATAGTAGATAATGGTACAATGTGTGTACTGCGGTCTTATGTTGGTATATTGGAAACGAGTAATCAATTAAAATTGAGCGTAAAAAAGTGTATTAGTATAAACATAAGCTTCTATCTATTTATAAACTGATATAACACTTGTGTGATTAAACGAACATTTAATAACTGTTAAAATCATACAGAAGGTAAAAAAGGGACGTCTCCCTTATGACAGTAGTTAATATAACCACCGTGTATTCATAAGGTACCTGTTAGATGGTGTAAGAATAATTTCCAAATATTTGAATTTATTCAGCTAAAAGTTCCAAGTAAGGAATGACCTCCCCGCTGTTATGGCAGGTCTTAGTTACCGGTCAGTTAGTAGACAGTTGGTATTTGAAAATATGTCATGTGACTTTTCCTACGTCACTCTTGTTTTTGTTAAAATATAACAAGTGATCCTTAATGCTTTATCAAGCGGATATTAAATTGCAATTTAACAGCTTAATCTGTGTGTATGTGAGAAGATATGTTCCCCTATTCCGTGTGTGATCAGGGAGTCTTGGGGGAAGTTGCAACTTATGTTGGTTTCTTTGATACACCTGATGCTTGGATTGGTGTGGTCTTTGCGGTCACGTTCAGTGACTTAGATATAACAATGTGCGGTCACGTTTAGTGACTAAAATGCGATCTTTGCAGTTTAGACTTTGCGGTCACATATAGTGACTGTGATGTAGTCTTGGTGGTCACGGAGGTGACTAACGGTGTGGTCTTTGCGGTCACTGGTAGTGACTTATATCTGTTGGTAGTTGTATCTTTGCGGTCACACACAGTGACTAGGAGATGGTCTTTTCGGTCACAAACAGTGACTTAGGATCGGTCTTTGCGGTCACATGTAATGACTTAGGAGATGGTCTTTGCGGTCACAAACAGTGACTTAGGAATGGTCTTTGCGGTCACAAGTAGTGACTTAGATGAGGTCTTTGCGGTCACTAGTAGTGACTAACGATATGGCCTGTATGGTTGGAGATTTAGATGAAATAGAACCTGGCCTTCGTTCTGTGCAACTTAATAAAGCTGATTAGAAGCAGGTTAAAGCTGTAGAAACATCCAGCTGTAGTATTGCAGGATGTAATCAGTTAAGAAAGTCTTTTGATGGTAGTTTTTTTCCTCTTTCTTAGCAATGATATTTGCAATCAATATTTTTGAGACAAATAAAAACATAAAGTGCAGAGTGACAACAGTGTCAAGGTCAACGCGTTTCGCCCTTAGGCTTTATCAAGACATGTTTGTCTGTGTCACCTGAAGCTAGATATAAGGCCTGACTGCTTTTGATTGGCTGTTCTATGTGTTTTAATTAAAGGTGGAATATGTAGATATATGGAGATTGGAACTTAAGGTGGAATTATACAGTTTTATGTATGTTTACAAAGAGCTCTATACAGAATATCAATAAAGAATATTGACTTTCATTTGTTTTGATTTTCATTTTTGTTCTTTCCTTAAACTTTATATTATTATGAGTGGAGGTGAATTAATTAATTAACCATAAAATGTGTCATAAAGAATGCAATAAAAAATGCAATAGACCGATATTTTTTGTAAAAAAAATATATAAGTATATTTATATTAAAATATGCTGTTGTGATTTGTATAAATATTAAGCAAGTGTTGATTTACAATTTATAAAGGAAAATAAGTAAAGGATACATTTACAAATCGGTTGTAACTTAGTATGTGTTTTATTAAGCGTGCTTTACATGTTTATTGAACCCATGACCTGTAGACAATTGGATAGTGGGTTTTACCCGCTAGACCACGTCTATCTCATCATTGTTGGGAAATATATGTGAGAGTATGTGGGTATATACACATCTATATATGTGCATATATATATATACATAAATTATGTAGTTTTTACTATTTTAATAACAGAGTGAGATTAGAAAAAATAAAACTGAGTGGTGATAATCAGCTAAAAGGATATTCATATTATCTACCTGCAGAAACAGGGGATTTTGGCTAGGATCGAACCCGTACCCTTAAGGTGAGATAGGGAGATACTTAAGTGAGAGAGGGGAATGTTATCCATTAGGCTAAATATATACCTTTATCTAGTATTACTAACAAGCTGGTGATATTACCATATTTTATTATAGGAAAGGGGCGATATCGAGCTCTGAATTTAGACCTGATGGGAATAATGTGTCCATATTGTAAATCATTTTGGCTTCTAATTTTAATAATTGATTTTCTAGATTACCCCCTCTCCAATTTAATTTTATCTTGGCTAGACCCCAAAATTTGCGTGGCCGGACTTTTAGCCGACGGACATTTGGCCGACGGACATTTGGCCGAAACACAAGTGGCTGTCAGATAACAGTCCGGCCACGAGATGGATAGAAAGATACATAGATTAGATAGATAGATCAATAGATACATTTGATAGATATGATAGATAGATTTGATAGATAATTTCCCAGACAGAGAATTACAAGACGTACGCCTGGGACCCATGGTAAGGTTCCCAGAGGCAGTTGCGGCGCTCGAGGCTCTGATTAGAACAGAGCACTCTGGAACACATCTGCCCTCGGCCGTCATCGGAACATTCTTTAGCTTTCTTTCTGTCTGTCGGCCAAATGTCCGTCTGCCAAATGTCCTTCTGCATTTTGTCAGAGCACCAAAATTTGAAGTGTTTGAGATTATTGTTATGTGTGTCCCTAAAGTGAGAATAGATATGTGTGTCAAGGTTACCTCTATCAATGCATGATAGGTGCTCCCTAATTCTATCACGGAGGGTTCTAGTCGTTTCACCTATGTAGTACTTTTTGCATGAACATTCAATTATGTATATAATTCCTTTATCTTGACATCTGATTGTTTCCTCAATTTTATATTTAAAGTTGTTTACTTCTATTTCTTTTAATTTGTTGCTGTATTTGCAGGATCGACATCCAAAACACGGGAAAAAACCTGTTATTTTCTTTCCTTATAAGTTTACATCTTGATTTCCTGTTTTTAGTGGTTTTAGTTCACTAGGGGCTAGTTTGTTTGTTTTTTAGATTTTTTTGCTCTTCTGTATATGATTTTTGGAAATTGGGTTACTTTATCCCCTATGATGGGATCCGTCTGTATTATGTGCCAGTGTTTTTTAAGTATTCTATTTATTAGTTTGTTATTACAGTTGTAATCCGTAATAAATGACTCATTTGTTTCACCAAAGTCCCTGCTGTGTTTGTTCTTGTAAGTTAATAGATCTTTACGGTCTATTTTATCTACTTCCTTTGCTTGGTGTATTATTTTGTCCTCATATCCTCTTTCTTTGAATTTATTTTCTAAAATCGTAAGTTGTCTTTCATAGTCCTAAATTTTTTGAACAGTTTCTTTTTATCCGCAGATACTGACCTTTGGGTATATTGTTTTTCCACCTTTCTAGGTGGCAGCTTTTGTAGTTAGGGATGCACCGAAATTTCGGCCACCGAAAATTTCGGCCGAAAATGGGCCTTTCCCATTTCGGCCGAAAGAGGGGAAAACCGGCCGAAAATTGCATGTTCTATTTGAAATTAAATTGACCCCTATGCACCACAAAATCAACCCCTGGCAGCCAGATTTGTATCCCTCTAAGTGTCCTCCCCCCGTGCCTCACGGACCGCAACAAGTAGTTAGAAGACGCATCTAAATTTA
>NC_069502.1:206833725-206861225 GCF_027579735.1 Bombina bombina | reverse complement strand
GTGTATTGAGATCTGTTCATTATTACAACTCCTCCCCCCCTTATCCGCAGGTTTTATGATTATATTAGGATCTGACTGTAAATTCTTTAGAGTTTTTCTTTCTGTAAATGTGAGATTATTAGATCTGTTCTTTATATTTGCTTTTTTGATGTCTCTTTGTACTAATCTCTCGAACATTTCTAAGTTTTTTTTTTTCCTTTTTCATTCACCGGGTAGAAAGTTGACTTTGGTTTTAGGTTTGAATGTTTAAATGTAGTTGATGTAGGGGTTGAATGAATAGATTGTGTTTGCCAATTTCTTTCTATTGGATTTCTGAGGAAATACCTCTTAAGTGTAAGTTTTCTAACGAATTGACTCACATTAATGTGAGTATTAAATTTATTCATTGTCACTGAAGGCGCAAAGTTTAAACCTAAGTTTGGGACTCTTTTTTTTTCTTCCTCTGTTATGATTTTGTTACTTATATTAAAGATACCATTAGTAGATGTTATTTGACTCTCTTTGTGTCCCTTTCTCTTTCTCCCTCCTCTAGTCCCTCTCTGTTTCTTTTTCTTTCCCTTTGTGGTGGACCTATATTGTATTCTGTGTCTTTTGAGGTTCCTGGTACAAGAGGTACATAGACAATGTAATCTTTATTTGGAAAGGAGATCTGTTAGAATTAGAAATGCTAATCAATGACATGAACAATAACAACATGAATATCAATTTTACATACACCTTCAGTAAACAAAAAAATTGTCTTTTTTTAGATCTTGAAATAGAAATTATTGATAACCAACTGATTACGTCTACCCACTTTAAAGAAGTAGACACTAATAATTTTATACACTATAAAAGCTGCCACCTAGAAAGGTGGAAAAACAATATACCCAAAGGTCAGTATCTGCGGATAAAAAGAAACTGTTCAAAAAATTTAGACTATGAAAGACAACTTACGATTTTAGAAAATAAATTCAAAGAAAGAGGATATGAGGACAAAATAATACACCAAGCTAAGGAAGAAGTAGATAAAATAGACCGTAAAGATCTATTAACTTACAAGAACAAACACAGCAGGGACTTTGGTGAAACAAATAATGAGATAATAGATGTGTCATTTATTACGGATTACAACTGTAATAACAAACTAATAAATAGAATACTTAAAAAACACTGGCACATAATACAGACAGATCCCATCATAGGGGATAAAGTAACCCAATTTCCAAAAATCATATACAGAAGAGCAAAAAATCTAAAAAAACAAACTAGCCCCTAGTGAACTAAAACCAGGAAATCAAGATGTAAACTTAGAAGGAAAGAAAATAACAGGTTTTTTTCCCGTGTTTTGGATTTCGATCCTGCAAATACAGCAGCAAATTAAAAGAAATAGAAGTAAACAACTTTAAATATCAAATTGAGGAAACAATCAGATGTCAAGATAAAGGAATTGTATACATAATTGAATGTTCATGCAAAAAGTACTACATAGGTGAAACGACTAGAACCCTCCGTGATAGAATTAGGGAACACCTATCATGCATTGATAGAGGTAACCTTGACACACATCTCTATTCTCACTTTAGGGACACACATAACCATAATCTCAAACACTTCAAATTTTGGGGTCTAGCCAAGATAAAATTAAATTGGAGAGGGGGTAATCTAGAAAATCAATTATTAAAATTAGAAGCCAAAATGATTTACAATATGGACACATTATTCCCATCAGGTCTAAATTCAGAGCTCGATATCGCCCCTTTCCTATAATAAAATATGGTAATATCACCAGCTTGTTACTAATACTAGATAAAGGTATATATTTAGCCTAATGGATAACATTCCCCTCTCTCACTTAAGGATCTCCCTATCTCACCTTAAGGGTACAGGTTCGATCCTAGCCAAAATCCCCTGTTTCTGCAGGTAGATAATATGAATATCTTAATATATTATTTCAATCTATATAGTTTTTAGCTGATTATCACCACTCAGTTTTATTTTTTCTAATCTCACTCTGTTATTAAAATAGTAAAAACTACATAATTTATGTATATATATATATGTACATATATAGATGTGTATATACCCACATACTCTCACATATATTTCACAACAATGAGATAGACGTGGTCTAGCGGGTAAAACCCACTATCCAATTGTCTACAGGTCATGGGTTCAATAAACATGTAAAGCACGCTTAATAAACACATATTAAGTTACAACCGATTTGTAAATTTATCCTTTACTTATTTTCCTTTATAAATTGTAAATCAACACTTGCTATTTATACAAATCACAACAGCATATTTTTTTTTTTTTTTTTAAACTTTTATTTATAACCAACAAACGGTGCAAAGTTACAGGGTGCTTCTCCAGCCCATCTCGCAGGATGAGCCAAGAAGGCAGATAGTACAATACAATCAATCAATTGCAACTTCACTTGTCAACATTCAGATATCTTCATAAACTTTCAATAGACAGTTATTGTTTTAAAATACATGGGTTTGCACCGCTATATTGGAGTTTTTTAACCTTATTATAAAACAAAACAGGACAAACAGGGAATGGAAGAATGGGAAGGGATGTGGGAAACAGACAGAGCGGGGGAGACAATAGGGAGGCTAGGAGGGGGAAGTCAGGGAGGGGGAAGGATAGAGTGGGAGGAGGTGAGGGGGGCATAGTGGGCATAAATAGACCAACAAATAACATTTCTACATACTTTGCAATATAATCCATGAGTTATTGTGGTGAACTTAGGACAATACCATAATGGGTCAGTAATAGTGCTGGCTCGCTCACATTGATAGGAAGTTACCAAGGATCAACCAGCAAAATAGTAATCCTCCTTCATGAAACCTTAGCGTATATTGCTGGAGTCACAGTGAGATACAAGTAAGTAATAGAAAATCATAAACAGGCAACAGCAAGTGCCTCTTCCTAGTTTGTTATGTAGTGCTAAGTTAGGATAACAACTATAGGCTAGTAATGGGGACCATCAGTACAAGCAGTATAGCACATATTTCTTTAGATTATAGGAAGATTTGTGAGGGCATAGTAAATTTAAGAGTGGGTATTCTGTTAACAAAAAGGCTATAAGGTAGAGAGTAGGATTTCCTTACATATAAAATAAAGCTGTGACAGAGCTAATTAAAGATAGGCAAACACTGACTGTGAGCTGCGTGCAAGCAAGTACTTAGAGGCACAAAGTCTGTGACCTAATAAATAACACGTCCGCGAAACGGAGAATGAGTGTGGCCACAGGACAGTTGAGTTGGGCTAGATCTGTCTGCAGTATAAGGGCTAATATTATTTAATTTAGAAATAGGCCGTCCCTTATGATAAGATAATATACATACATAGACTGAATGACAATATATGTTACTCAATAGGACAATATAAACAAGTCTATGTGTTTGGTTAATCCGTGTGTTTGCCAGGGACTCAGTTAAAAGCAGCTCTCATAGGGAAGAATGTCTAGTTCTGTCAGTATGTTATACTGTCTGATAGTTTACCTTCAGTGAACAGTGGGCTAGCCTTTGGATGAAAGGAAGTAGCTGTATAATGTGATATGTGGGGAATCGATCTCTTCATAGTGAAATGATCTGTTTTAGCTTAATGTTGGAATGAGTGTTTGCGGGGCTGTTTTAGTTTCCTGAGGGTGCCTGAGGAAAGTAGTAGTGGTAACAGTCGCATCAACATCCCAGGTATATTTTCGCTGAAAGATGCGGGCCGAACTAAATTGAAGTGGGAGTGACTTGTGTCTGCCACGCAGAGATTGTACCGGAATCAGCCCACAGTCCATGCAATAGGCTACAGCACTGGGGATAGCCCAGGAGTATTTTAACAGAGTGGCGGAGCTTTTTAAGAATAAATAACCATTTACAAGCATTCCTAAATAATTCTTCCCCTTTAAATATATATAGAGACTAATTGACATTGTGTTCTAGTCAGCAATATAAGATAGGCATGCTTATGCATTCAATTAATCAGTGGGTTTGTCAAGAGCTCAGTTAATAACAGCACTCACAGAAAGATATGTCTATTGCCGTCTGGGAATTAAAAGGGTTTTAACAGAGCAATGGAGCTTCTTGCGAGTGAGTAACCTTTTCAGCAGATTTACATATAGATTTGTCAATTAGTGAACAAAAATGATTTCATGAACTACAACAGACCAAGTGTACAACAGCATAATACAGTGATCAGCAGACCTACTCACAGAATGGGGTCAATTTATAGATGTGAGGCATGATATAGTGATATCTAAACTATTTGGTATGAGAACGCAGCGCTGCTAATGAAATGTACTGCCCTTACTGTTAGCTTTAATATCTCAGGGGGAGGAAAAGTAAGTGCAGCAAAACGACCAGAGTTAGGCATATATGTAGCAGATCCAATATATAATATAGTCCAATCTAAAAGGCAAGGTAATGCAACCGCTGAGCTTACAAATTTACAGATGCTGGACAAATGCAACCAGATATTTAAAGGTGCTGGGAGTTCCACAGATATATGAGAGCTGCGCAAAACCTCAGTTCATGTAAATTGTGTACACAGTAATTAGCGGCAGTTGCTACAGCAAAAATGATAAGAAATTAGAGTTAGCCAACACCCGTAACCATTCGACTCCCACACTGCCTCCGTCTCCCCCCAGCACTCACATCAGTGATGCCAGGCATGTAGTCTCTCAGGGTTACAGACAGAAATGTAGCAAGTTTGGACATTGTTCCATATTTATGACTACCAAGTCGGTCCTCCGCCGCATCAGCAGTGGCACATGAAGTATCAGGGGACTTGGCTGTAAGGACAGCCGGGTAGACGGCCTTGTAAGCAGCCTCCTCTCTCGTACCTGGGTTGGACTTTGTAGCCGAAGCTGGGGCATCAGGCAGATGAGTTGCGTGCCTCAAGTGAACAGTCATCTCCAAAACACAGCCCGACCAGATCGAATGGACATCAAGCTCTATAGCTGGGCTCCACAGCTGGCGGGTCCATGCAGGTGCCGGTAGGCTCTTCTCTAGTCTAAGTCGCGTTTCTGTATCGGGTCCCACCAGATCTGTAGCAGGAGAAGTTATTTCACTCACTAACAGCCGCGGGGACTTACAGTCGTCAGTAAGGGACAGGGAGGTGTCGGTATTTATGAAAGTCTCAATGGCTGGCCGTTCTTGAAGCCCATGCTGCGTCCTGCCCGACAGCATTTTGCATAATTCAGCGCAAGAGTGTAGAAGTTTCTCTAGTTTAGGCGAGAATACAGTTTGTAGTTCCGCTAAGATGAGGGATTCAGCAGAGCCTTCATTTGTAGCTAAGATAAGCATTGTTGTTTATAAGAACTTTGCTAATGAACAGGAACTTGGTTATGTATATACACTGTGGCGGTAGTGTTCCCGCCACGAAGCCCGCTGGCTTTAATCTTTAAAATGACACTCCGGGGTAGAAGAGCTGGTGTTTCTTCTGTCTGCTAGGTATTCCCGGACAGCTTGCCTGTCAAGGGAGACGCAGATGGCATGGATAAGCAGCAGCAATATTCGATTTATAAGTGTAATTCCTCAGAGCTGTTAATGCCTGCATCCATCTTGTTGAGCCGCCCACCGGAAGTCCTCTCACAACAGCATATTTTAATATAAATATATATACTTATATATTTTTTTACAAAAATTATCGGTCTGTTGCATTTTTTATTGCATTCTTTATGACACATTTTATGGTTAATTAATTCACCTCCACTCATAATAATATAAAGTTTAAGGAAAGAACAAAAATGAAAATCAAAACAAATGAAAGTCAATATTCTTTATTGATATTCTGTATTGAGCTCTTTGTAAACATACATAAAACGGTATAATTCCACCTTAAGTTCCAATCTCCATATATCTACATATTCCACCTTTAATTAAAACACATAGAACAGCCAATCAAAAGCAGTCAGGCCTTATATCTAGCTTCAGGTGACACAGACAAACATCTTGATAAAGCCTAAGGGCGAAAAGCGTTGACCTTGACACTGTTGTCACTCTGCACTTTGTTTTTATTTGTCTCAAAAATATTGATTGCAAATATCATTGCTAAGAAAGAGGAAAAAAAACTACCATCAAAAGACTTTCTTCACTGATTACGTCCTGCAATACTACAGCTGGATGTTTCTACAGCTTTAACCTGCTTCTAATCAGCTTTATTAAGTTGCACAGAACGAAGGCCAGGTTCTATTTCATCTAAATCTCCAACCATACAGGCCATATCGTTAGTCACTACTAGTGCCCGCAAAGACCTCATCTAAGTCACTACTTGTGACCGCAAAGACCATTCCTAAGTCACTGTTTGTGACCGCAAAGACCATCTCCTAGTCACTGTGTGTGGACGCAAAGATACAACTACCAACAGATATAAGTCACTACCTGTGACCGCAAAGACCACATTGTTTTGTCACCACTGGTGACCGAAAAAGATCTCACCCCAAGTCACTACCAGTGACCTGCAAAGACCACATAGTTAGTCACCTCCGTGAACGCCAAGACTACATCACAGTCACTATATGTGACTGCAAAGTCTAACCTGCAAAGATCGCATTTTAGTCACTAAACGTGACCGCACATTGTTATATCTAAGTCACTGAACGTGACCGCAAAGACCACACCAATCCAAGCATCAGGTGTATCAAAGAAACCAACGTAAGTTGCAACTTCCCCCAAGACTCCCTGATCACACACGGAATAGGGGAACATATCTTCTCACATACACACAGATTAAGCTGTTAAATTGCAATTTAATATCCGCTTGATAAAGCATTAAGGATCACTTGTTATATTTTAACAAAAACAAGAGTGTTATGATCACAAGTGTGACGTAGGAAAAGTCACATGACATATTTTCAAATACCAACTGTCTACTAACTGACCGGTAACTAAGACCCGCCATAACAGCGGGGAGGTCATTCCTTACTTGGAACTTTTAGCTGAATAAATTCAAATATTTGGACATTATTCTTACACCATCTAACAGGTACCTTATGAATACACGGTTATATTAACTACAGTTATCCAATTGTATTTTGATGAAATTTATGTCATAAGGGAGACGTCCCTTTTTTACCTTCTGTATGATTTTAACAGTTATTAAATGTTCGTTTAATCACACAAGTGTTATATCAGTTTATAAATAGATAGAAGCTTATATTTATACTAATACACTTTTTTACGCTCAATTTAAATTAAGATTACTCGTTTCCAATATACCAACATAAGACCGCAGTACACACATTGTACCATTATCTACTATTTTAAATAAAACATATCTCTATTACAGAATTTAACTATAAATTTAACCCGTGCTGAGCGCTGGACTATACTCATATTAGTTTTCAAACAAATCACATCTATAATAGTGTCAAATTGAAATTATGACTAGGGACAAAACTCCCAGCCCCAGGTTCGGAACTTCAATTTCTGCTGCACTAAATTTCCCATTTGTTAAGTTAAAGGATTACAAACATTTGCCCGATTTTGTATAACTCTATAACTCTTGGAAATCGAAGCCTCATTTACTTTGAAAATAAAATTTTCTTTTTTGCCGATCACGTCATGATATCCAGCCCACTATTTTCGGACCTACGTGTATGCAATCACGAACCAATCGGATCCTCCGTTGATGCATATAATTATCAGCAGAATTGTTCCTCATTCGCATGTGCACAAAACCAGCACCAATAGCGCATATGCTACTACTGACGCCACAATAGAGCGGGTCTACAATGTCGGAGCCGGTCAGTAAGGGAGTGACGTTGGCGATGATGTTGCGCAATCATGCGCAGTGAGAAATTTTGGCGCCATATTCAAATTGCGGTTGTCACACTGGATTGGATAGGAGCGGCAGATGCCCACAGAGTGGATTCGGAATAATTTAATTTTAATAACGATGATTACTGCAATCAGGTAAACATCTCATAATGACATCCTATTGAAAATTTGCTTATTTCTGATAGTTAAAATATAAACAGCGAAGTTCAATTTAGCTTACAGTGGCCCTTACTGTGAGACTTTATATTTGTTCTGTCTGGTTGCTCTCAGCCCGTATCTTTTGGGTGCTTGTGCGTTTCCCCTTTCTTTTTCTTTGCCTGTTTCTACATCTATTCCCTGTTTCTGTATGGTTTGCTGAAAATCCTGATCCCCCTGTTCTTTACATTGGACTGGTACTATGTGTTGTTTGAACATACCTGGAATCTTTTTTCCTAACCACTACATCCTCAACCACTTGTTTTTGCTGGTGTTCAGTATAAACCTCTGGGACTATAATATTTATTGATGTTGGTAACTCATTTGCTGGTTCAAAGATATTCCTAATACCTGCTGACTGATTTAACTCCAAGTTTTCTATGGGCAGTAGTTGCTCTTCAGGTGCATGGTTGAGTGTGGTAGAATCTCTTCTTCATCAGTGGAGAAGAAATCTGTGTCAGATAATGAAAAAGAAACATCTTTGCCACCAGGTTTCTTTCCTTTCTTCTTATTAAAGCGTTTTGCCTTATTTCTCTTGCTCTGATTATTAACCCATGTATAGACACTGTTATTTTTATAGTCTAGTTGATCCCGGTCAAATTTTCTAAATTTCAAAACATCAATGTCCCCTTTTATAGCAGTGACAGATTCACTTAGTATGTCATCCAGCCTCTTGTAATTTTTGTGGTTGATGAAAAGATTCATATCCTTCTGTAGCTCAGTTATATCTAATCTTAGTTGCTCCAAATATTGCTTTTTATGGGCAACCAGCATAAGCATTAGCCTTACTGAGCATTCAGACAGAATAGAGTTCCAATCCTTAATGAAATCCGGATCCATTATGGAAAATTAGGAAATGTATAGACCCTGAGCCCCCTTGGAATCATATTTAATGAGATGCATTTCTCCATTAGGTTAGTGTCCCACCAGGTTTTATATTCTTTTATTAATAGAACTTCCATTTTTTTGGAAGACATCAGAAATTATTCTGATTGCTCTGTTGTTACTGTGGACAGCATTTAGAGGAAAAGGTCAGACTTATAGTCAATGCAAACAAAAAAGCTGTCAAACCAATTCCGATACAATTTTCCTTCATGCCTCAGATCTCTTGACTTATACGGTAAACAACTCATTTAGCCAAAGCAATAACATTCAGGCTTACCAATTGTGATCTTCTGTGCCTTAAGTACAACCGTATATCTGTGCATCCATGCTGTTTCCCACAGCTTCGGTAGCAGCCTGCAAAGATCTCTGTCCACGCTGAACGTGACGCACCTTCAGACGAGCTTACCTCGAGCTGTGAGTGACGTCATCAGCTACAGACTTCCTCTCGTTGCTCCGATGTGTAGTGTACTTCTCCAAACGGCTACAGGATCATACTGTTCACCAAATGCCCTGGTCGATGTTATCTTCCACAAGTTTATAAGACAAATTTTCTGCACTGCTATCCCTGGCAAACCGCAGCTGACTTGCTCAAGTCCGAACAACTGAGCAAAACAAAAAGGTAGCACAGCTCAGGTAAGATGCACAAAAATATTATTCAAACGGATTAAAAAGCAAACATAAAATCACGCTTGCAAGTGAGGATGGCTTGACGCGTTTTGGCTTACGCAGTCATCAGAAGCCTGGTATTCTATTTCACACCTGCATTCTTTTAAAGGTGTTCAGATACTCTGATTGGCAAAGAGATCATCAGTAAATTATTTAGATGTGGGACTAACTAAACCTTTTGTGTATCAAAGCCTCCTAACTCTGTTATAATCTAGATTCAACTAGGCTGTAAATTTGATTAAACATATATAGTGTTTTTAATTCCTTCATAATACTCTCAATTATTTAATAGGGTATACTACTATGTCATATCAAAACCATGTTGAAGATCCATATACTCAGAGAAGGGTAAAATTTGGTGCTGCAAATTATAAACATGACATAATAAAAAAAAAAAACAACAATTTATGCTAGGTAGATATGTATACCACCCATATATGAGTTTTATCTTATTTCCATACGTTCATGATGTCTGCCTCCGTATTGAAGCTTAGTGGTAACCTAGTCTGTAGAGTAAAAATCAAGAACACTTCTTTTCTGCATAAAAGGACATCAATATTACCTCCCCTTGGAGGTGCCCTAATTTTATCAGTTACAAGCCATTTGAATGATACAACCTGACAATCATGTTTGTCTCTAGATTGTACGCTCCCACGGGAATAGCACCCTCATTTCCCCTGCATTTGTCTGTAAAATTTTGTCTTTTATCATATTGTTTCTCCATTGTACTGTTATCCTTGTACCCATGGGTTGCGCTGCAGAATCTGTTGGCGCTTTATATATAAAGACTAATAATAATAAAATGTGTTGTTAATGCTGAGCAAGGTGTAGATGTTGAAATATCATTTAAATGCTTCCTAATTTGGACATGCACCTCCCTGGTGGTCATACCAATGTACTGCATCCTACAGTACATGCAGTTTATCAAATAAACTGCATAGTCTGTTCTGCAATTGGTACAGCTGGAAATGTCATAAACTTTATGTGTGACTTGTGATTGAAACTGCTTTGACACCAATATGTGCCCACAGGCTTTACAATTGGTTGAGCTAAACTTTGCATTTTAATCAAGTACTAAGTGCTCAGACATATCATATTGAAATGTGTCCCTGTATTCTTCCCACCAATAATGCTGATCAGTCATAGACATCCACCTATGCTTATGATAAATCCACCAGGCACCCTTCCTCTTTTACATACACTCCCATCCTGATGTACATGCCTGCAGGCTCTGTCCCATCCTTAACCCCTTAACGACCAAGGACGTGCCACGCACGTCCTACATGGGCTGTCAGTCAGTGACCAAGGACATACCTGGCACGTCCTCTGGGGTTTCAAGCGGTGGAAGCGATCGTGATCGCTTTCAAGGTATTGCAGTGATGCCTCGATATTGCAATAGCTTTTTTACCCACCGATGCAAAGAGGGGCACTCTGTGGCTCTTTCTGCATCGGCCATTGATGGTGCCGATCGTTGGTGGGTGGGAGCCATTGCAGGTGGGCAGCCCATCACTGGGGGAAATACGTCAGAGGGGTGCGGGATTGTGCACCGGGAGCACGCATGGGGTGAGAGCGGGTTATATATATATATATATATATATATATATATATATATATATATATATATATATATATATATATATATATATATATATATATATATATAAAATCTCTTTTATTTTAGTACTGGCAGACTTTCTGCCAGTACTTAAGATGGTGGGGACAATTGTGGGGTGGGGGGAAGAGAGCTGTTTGGGAGGGATCAGGGGGTGGGATGTGTCAGGTGGGAGGCTGATCTCTACAATAAAGGTAGCATTAGCCCTACAAGCTATCTAATTAACCCCTTCACTGCTGGGCATAATAAAATGGTGGCATGAAATATACCAAAATGTGCCTAGATCAATAGTTTGGGTTGTCTACTACACAAAAGCTAAAATTAACCCTACAAGCTCCCTTATTAACAACTTCAATGCTGGTCATAATACATGTGTGGTGCGGAGCAGCATTTAGCAGCCTTCTAATTACCAAAAAGCAATGCCAAAGCCATATGTCTGCTATTTCTGAACAAAGGGGATCCCAGAGAAGCATTTACAACCATTTGTGCCATAATTGCACAATCTGTTTGTAAATATTTTCAGTGAGAAACCTAAAGTTTGTGAACAAAGTGAACGTTTTTTTTTTTTTTTTATTTGATCGCATTTGGCAGTGAAATGGTGGCATGAAATATACCAAAATGGGCCTAGATCAATACTTTGGGTTGTCTACTAAATAAAACTATATACATGTGATGGGTTATTCAGGGATTCCTGACAGATATCAGTGTTCCAATGTAACTATCGCTAATTTTGA
Source organism: Bombina bombina (assembly GCF_027579735.1). Classification (NCBI taxonomy): domain Eukaryota; kingdom Metazoa; phylum Chordata; class Amphibia; order Anura; family Bombinatoridae; genus Bombina; species Bombina bombina. Next base: position 206,849,370 of record NC_069502.1, on the reverse strand, counting down.
AATGAAAAATTGCAAATAGCAAAGTGCTACTTGTACTTATTGCCCTATAACTTGCAAAAAAAGCAAAGAACATGTAAACATTGGGTATTTCTCAACTCAGGACAAAATTTAGAAACTATTTAGCATGGGTGTTTTTGGTGGTTGTAGATGTGTAACAGATTTTGGGGGTCAAAGTTATAAAAAGTGTGGGGGGGGTTTCCATTTTTTTTTTATCATATTTTATAAAAAAAAAATATAGTAAATTATAAGATATGATGAAAATAATGGTAAAGTTTTTTTTATAGTCAATTATAAGATATAATGGAAAAGTGCTCTGGTCCCTAATGGGTTAACCACTTTGTGACCAGAGCACTATTCAATCTTCTGACCTTTTGGGACCAGGGCTATTTTTACATTTCTGCTGTGTTTGTGTTTAGCTGTAATTACTTATTTACTGTACCCACACATATTATATACCGTTTTTCTCACCATTAAATGGACTTTCTATTTATTTTCATCATATCTTATCATTTACTATAAGAAAATTTATCAAATATGATGAAAAAATGGAGAGAAAAAAACACTTTTTCTTACTTTTACCCCCAAAATCTGTTACACATCTACAGCCAAGAAAAACCAACCATGCTAAATAGTTTCTACCTTTTTGTCCTGAGTTTAGAAATACCCAATGTTTACATGTTCTTTGCTTTTTTTGCAAGTTATAGGGCAATATCATCACTACAATTAAACCTATTAACCCCTAAACCGCCAGCCCCCCACATCGCAACAACCTAAATTAAACTATTAACCCCTAACCCTATCGTAACCCTAATCCTAAACCTAACCCTAACACCCCCTAACTTTAACATAATGAAATTAGATCTAAATTAAAGTTACAATTATTAACTAAATAATATCTATTTAAAACTAAATACTCACCAGTGAAATAAAACCTAAGCTAGCTACAAAATAACTAATAGTTATATTGTAGCTAGCTTAGGTTTTATTTGACAGGTAAGTTTGTATTTATTTTAACTAGGTAGACTAGTTAGTAAATAGTTATTAACTATTTAATAACTACGTAGCTAAAATAAATACAAACTTACCTGTGAAATAAAACCTAACCTACCTGTGAAATAAAACCTAACCTGCCTTACACTTAAACCTAACATTACAAAAAATAAAAAACCTACCATTACAAAACAAAAAACTACCATTACAAAAAAAATATCCAAAAACTTAAGATTATTCTTATTCCTAATATCCTTTAAAAAAAAAAAAGCCACCCCAAAATAAAAAAGCCTAATCTAGAATAAACTACCAAGGGCCCCTAAAAGGGCCTTTTGGGGGGCATTGCCCTGAGATAAACAGCTCTTTTGCTCCAAAAAAATACATACCCTCTCTAAGCTATACAAACCCACAAACTACCAAGGAACCTTAAAAGGGCCTTTTGTAGGGCATTGCCCTAAGTTAAACAGCTCTTTTGCTACGAAAAAACACCCCCTAAAAATATACATTACACCAAATTACAAACAAGTTATCAAAAATAAAAAAATGATTCTTATTCTAATACCCATAAAAAAAACCACCCCGAAATAAAAAACCTAATCTAGAATAAACTACCAATGGCCCTTAAAAGGACCTTTTGTAATGCATTGCCTGAAAGCTATCAGCTCTTTTAGTAAAAAAAAATACAAGTACCCACTAACATTACAAACCCACAAAATAAAAAAAACCTAAGCTACCCATTGCCCTGAAAAGGTCATTTATATGGGCATTGCCCTTAAAAGGGCATTTAGCTCTTTTACTGCCCAGACCATAAACTAAAAAAACACCCCAAAATCCCTTAAAAAAAGCCTAACACTAACCCCCTGATGATCCACTTACAGTTTTTGAAGTCCCGCTTGAACGATCTTCATCCCGGAGTTGAAGTCCTGATCCAGGCGGCGAGAAGTCTTCATCCAGACGGCCTCTTCAATCTTCATCCCGGCGGCGAAGTCCTGATCCAAACGGCGAGAAGTCTTTATCCAGACGGCCTCTTCAGTCTTCATCCAGGCGGCATCTTCTATCTTGATCCCTTAGGCGCGGAGCGAGTCCATCCTGAAGACATCCGGCGCAGAGCATCCTCTTCATATGGTCGCCGCCGTACACTGACTCTTCAATACAAGGTATGCGATCCAAGATGGCGTCCCTTGCATTCCTATTGGCTGAAAAAATTGAATCAGCCAATAGGAATTAGAGCTGCTAAAATCCTATTGGCTGTTCAAATTCGAATAAGCCAATAGAATGAGAGCTGCTTAAATCCTATTGGCTGATTTGAACAGCCAATAGGATTTTAGCAGCCCTAATTCCTATTGTCTGATTCAAATTTTTCAGCCAATAGGAATACAAGGGAAATTGTTAGGGAAATTTTAATATATATAAAGTTATGGTTAGGTTTAGGGGTTACTAGTTTAAATTAGTTTATTGCGATGTGGGGGGCTTTTGGTTTAGGGGTTAATAGTTTAGTTTAGTATATTTCGTTATGGGGGCTTTCGGTTTAGGGGTTAATATGTTTTTTTTTATAGTGGCGGCAGTGTAGGGCTTAATAACTTTATTATAGTGTGGGCGGATGGCAGATTAGGGGTTAATAATATTTAAATAGTGTTGGCGGTGTAGGGGTTAATAACGTTAGTATAGTGGTGAGGATGTCAGGGAGCGGCGGAATAGGGTTAATCATTTTTTTTTTAAAGTGGCAGCGATATCGGGAGCGGCAGATTAGGGGTTAAAAACTTTACCATAGTATTTGCAATGCGGGAGGGCCTCGGTTTAGGGGTTAATAGGTAGTTTATGGGTATTAGTGTACTTTTTAACACTTTAGTTATGAGTTTGATGTTACAGCTTTGTAGTGTAACACTCATAACTACTGACTTTAGATTGCGTTACGGATCTTGTCATTTTAGGCTGTAACGCTCGCTTTTTAGCCTCACCCCAAAACTCGTAATACCGGCGCTATGGGAATCCCATGAAAAAATGTCATTTTTAGGAGTGCGGTACTGACGTTGCGTTACAGACTAAAAGACTTGCGGTACAGCTAAACCAACAAGACTCATAACGCAAAACTCGTAATCTAGGTGTATATTAGGTATAAAGGAAGGAGGTTGTTGAGCCAAGTATGAATGGTTGTAACACTGTAGCCAGATGGACTAGTGTATAAATCGGATAAGTCATCAATCAATCAAGTTAGGATCAATAGCTTATTTATACTGTTACATGAATGCAGCTATATTAGTCTATCACAATGAAATTTAATAGTGTTAAAGATAACTGTCTGAGCTGTTGTTCCATCCTAGTAGAGCGCTTCTCTTTCTGTATTCATAAATCCAGGGTTGCCATTACTGTTGTTCAGAGAGGGATTGCATGGTATTTTGGGGTTGGACTGTGCTTTGGGAAGACTAGACTGATACTGTGGGACATTTTTCAAGAATCTGTAACAAGATAGAAAATGTCTAAAAAAATAACAAAACAAATAATAATACAAATGTTGATCCTATTCCTGGACAAGTATTACCATAGATGAAAACCTTTCTTTCATGTAATTAGCAAGAGTCCATGAGCTAGTGACGTATGGGATATACATTCCTACCAGGAGGGGCAAAGTTTCCCAAACCTCAAAATGCCTATAAATACACCCCTCACCACACCCACAATTCAGTTTTACAAACTTTGCCTCCTATGGAGGTGGTGAAGTAAGTTTGTGCTAGATTCTACGTTGATATGCGCTCCGCAGCAAGTTGGAGCCCGGTTTTCCTCTCAGCGTGCAGTGAATGTCAGAGGGATGTGAGGAGAGTATTGCCTATTTGAATGCAGTGATCTCCTTCTATGGGGTCTATTTCATAGGTTCTCTGTTATCGGTCGTAGAGATTCATCTCTTACCTCCCTTTTCAGATCGACGATATACTCTTATTTATATACCATTACCTCTGCTGATTCTCGTTTCAGTACTGGTTTGGCTTTCTACAAACATGTAGATGAGTGTCCTGGGGTAAGTAAATCTTATTTTCTATGACACTCTAAGCTATGGTTGGGCACTTTGTTTATAAAGTTCTAAATATATGTATTCAAACATTTATTTGCCTTGACTCAGAATGTTCAACATTCCTTATTTTTCAGACAGTCAGTTTCATATTTGGGATAATGCACTTGAATTAATCATTTTTTTCTTACCTTCAAAAATTTGACTCTTTTTTTCCCTGTGGGCTGTTAGGCTCGCGGGGGCTGAAAATGCTTCATTTTATTGCGTCATTCTTGGCGCGTATTTTTTGGCGCCAAAAATTCTTTTCCGTTTCCGGCGTCATACGTGTCGCCGGAAGTTGCGTCATTTTTTGACGTTATTTTGCGCCAAAAATGTCGGCGTTCTGGATGTGGCGTCATTTTTGGCGCCAAAAGCATTTAGGCGCCAAATAATGTGGGCGTCTGATTTGGCGCTAAAAAATATGGGCGTCGCTTTTGTCTCCACATTATTTCAGTCTCATTTTTTTCATTGCTTCTGGTTGCTAGAAGCTTGTTCTTTGGCATTTTTTCCCATTCCTGAAACTGTCATTTAAGGAATTTGATCAATTTTGCTTTATATGTTGTTTTTTCTCTTACATATTGCAAGATGTCTCACGTTGCATCTGAGTCAGAAGATACTACAGGAAAATCGCTGTCTAGTGCTGGATCTACCAAAGCTAAGTGTATCTGCTGTAAACTTTTGGTAGCTATTCCTCCGGCTGTTGTTTGTATTAATTGTCATGACAAACTTGTTAATGCAGATAATATTTCCTTTAGTAAAGTACCATTGCCTGTTGCAGTTCCTTCAACATCTAAGGTGCAGAATGTTCCTGATAACATAAGAGATTTTGTTTCTGAATCCATAAAGAAGGCTATGTCTGTTATTTCTCCTTCTAGTAAACGTAAAAAATCTTTTAAAACTTCTCTCCCTACAGATGAATTTTTAAATGAACATCATCATTCTGATTCTGATGACTCTTCTGGTTCAGAGGATTCTGTCTCAGAGATTGATGCTGATAAATCTTCATATTTATTTAAAATGGAATTTATTCGTTCTTTACTTAAAGAAGTACTAATTGCTTTAGAAATAGAGGATTCTGGTCCTCTTGATACTAATTCTAAACGTTTAGATAAGGTATTTAAATCTCCTGTGGTTATTCCAGAAGTTTTTCCTGTTCCTAATGCTATTTCTGCAGTAATTTCCAAAGAATGGGATAAATTGGGTAATTCATTTACTCCTTCTAAACGTTTTAAGCAATTATATCCTGTGCCGTCTGACAGATTAGAATTTTGGGACAAAATCCCTAAAGTTGATGGGGCTATTTCTACCCTTGCTAAACGTACTACTATTCCTACGTCAGATGGTACTTCGTTTAAGGATCCTTTAGATAGGAAAATTGAATCCTTTCTAAGAAAAGCTTATCTGTGTTCAGGTAATCTTCTTAGACCTGCTATATCATTGGCTGATGTTGCTGCAGCTTCAACTTTTTGGTTGGAAACTTTAGCGCAACAAGTAACAGATCATGATTCTCATGATATTAGTATTCTTCTTCAGCATGCTAATAATTTTATCTGTGATGCCATTTTTGATATTATCAGAGTTGATGTCAGGTTTATGTCTCTAGCTATTTTAGCTAGAAGAGCTTTATGGCTTAAGACTTGGAATGCTGATATGGCTTCTAAATCAACTCTACTTTCCATTTCTTTCCAGGGTAACAAATTATTTGGTTCTCAGTTGGATTCTATTATCTCAACTGTTACTGGTGGGAAAGGAACTTTTTTACCACAGGATAAAAAATCTAAGGGTAAAAACAGGGCTAATAATCGTTTTTGTTTCAACAAAGAACAAAAGCCTAATCCTTCATCCTCAGGAGCAGTTTCAGTTTGGAAACCATCTCCGGTCTGGAATAAATCCAAGCCTGCTAGAAAGGCAAAGCCTGCTTCTAAGTCCACATGAAGGTGCGGCCCTCATTCCAGCTCAGCTGGTAGGGGGCAGGTTACGTTTTTTCAAAGAAATTTGGATCAATTCTGTTCACAATCTTTGGATTCAGAACATTGTTTCAGAAGGGTACAGAATTGGTTTCAAGATGAGACCTCCTGCAAAGAGATTTTTTCTTTCCCGTGTCCCAGTAAATCCAGTGAAAGCTCAAGCATTTCTGAATTGTGTTTCAGATCTAGAGTTGGCTGGAGTAATTATGCCAGTTCCAGTTCCGGAACAGGGGATGGGGTTTTATTCAAATCTCTTCATTGTACCAAAGAAGGAGAATTCCTTCAGACCAGTTCTGGATCTAAAAATATTGAATCGTTATGTAAGGATACCAACGTTCAAGATGGTAACTGTAAGGACTATCTTGCCTTTTGTTCAGCAAGGGCATTATATGTCCACAATAGATTTACAGGATGCGTATCTGCATATTCCGATTCATCCAGATCATTATCAGTTCCTGAGATTCTCTTTTCTGGACAAGCATTACCAGTTTGTGGCTCTGCCGTTTGGCCTAGCTACAGCTCCAAGAATTTTTACAAAGGTTCTCGGTGCCCTTCTGTCTGTAATCAGAGAACAGGGTATTGTGGTATTTCCTTATTTGGACGATATCTTGGTACTTGCTCAGTCTTTACATTTAGCAGAATCTCATACGAATCGACTTGTGTTGTTTCTTCAAGATCATGGTTGGAGGATCAATTTACCAAAAAGTTCATTGATTCCTCAGACAAGGGTAACTTTTCTGGGTTTCCAGATAGATTCAGTGTCCATGACTCTGTCTTTAACAGACAAGAGACGTCTAAAATTGATTTCAGCTTGTCGAAACCTTCAGTCACAATCATTCCCTTCGGTAGCCTTATGCATGGAAATTCTAGGTCTTATGACTGCTGCATCGGACGCGATCCCCTTTGCTCGTTTTCACATGCGACCTCTTCAGCTCTGTATGCTGAATCAATGGTGCAAGGATTACACAAAGATATCTCAATTAATATCTTTAAAACCGATTGTTCGACACTCTCTAACGTGGTGGACAGATCACCATCGTTTAATTCAGGGGGCTTCTTTTGTGCTTCCGACCTGGACTGTAATTTCAACAGATGCAAGTCTCACAGGTTGGGGAGCTGTGTGGGGATCTCTGACGGCACAAGGAGTTTGGGAATCTCAGGAGGTGAGATTACCGATCAATATTTTGGAACTCCGTGCAATTTTCAGAGCTCTTCAGTTTTGGCTTCTTCTGAAGAGAGAATCGTTCATTTGTTTTCAGACAGACAATGTCACAACTGTGGCATACATCAATCATCAAGGAGGGACTCACAGTCCTCTGGCTATGAAAGAAGTATCTCGAATTTTGGTTTGGGCGGAATCCAGCTCCTGTCTAATCTCTGCGGTTCATATCCCAGGTATAGACAATTGGGAAGCGGATTATCTCAGTCGCCAAACGTTGCATCCGGGCGAGTGGTCTCTTCACCCAGAGGTATTTCTTCAGATTGTTCAAATGTGGGAACTTCCAGAAATAGATCTGATGGCGTCTCATCTAAACAAGAAACTTCCCAGGTATCTGTCCAGATCCCGGGATCCTCAGGCGGAGGCAGTGGATGCATTATCACTTCCTTGGAAGTATCATCCTGCTTATATCTTTCCGCCTCTAGTTCTTCTTCCAAGAGTAATCTCCAAGATTCTGAAGGAATGCTCGTTTGTTCTGCTGGTAGCTCCGGCATGGCCTCACAGGTTTTGGTATGCGGATCTTGTCCGGATGGCCTCTTGCCAACCGTGGACTCTTCCGTTAAGACCAGACCTTCTGTCACAAGGTCCTTTTTTCCATCAGGATCTGAAATCCTTAAATTTAAAGGTATGGCGATTGAACGCTTGATTCTTGGTCAAAGAGGTTTCTCTGACTCTGTGATTAATACTATGTTACAGGCTCGTAAATCTGTATCTAGAGAGATATATTATAGAGTCTGGAAGACTTATATTTCTTGGTGTCTTTCTCATCATTTTTCTTGGCATTCTTTTAGAATACCGAGAATTTTACAGTTTCTTCAGGATGGTTTAGATAAGGGTTTGTCCGCAAGTTCCTTGAAAGGTCAAATCTCTGCTCTTTCTGTTCTTTTTCACAGAAAGATTGCTATTCTTCCTGATATTCATTGTTTTGTACAAGCTTTGGTTCGTATAAAACCTGTCATTAAGTCAATTTCTCCTCCTTGGAGTTTGAATTTGGTTATGGGAGCTCTTCAAGCTCCTCCGTTTGAACCTATGCATTCATTGGACATTAAATTACTTTCTTGGAAAGTTTTGTTCCTTTTGGCCATCTCTTCTGCCAGAAGAGTTTCTGAATTATCTGCTCTTTCTTGTGAATCTCCTTTTCTGATTTTTCACCAGGATAAGGCGGTGTTGCAAACTTCTTTTGAATTTTTACCTAAAGTTGTGAATTCCAACAACATTAGTAGAGAAATTGTGGTTCCTTCATTATGTCCTAATCCTAAGAATTCTAAGGAGAAATCGTTGCATTCTTTGGATGTTGTTAGAGCTTTGAAATATTATGTTTAAGCTACTAAGTCTTTCCGAAAGACTTTTAGTCTATTTGTTATTTTTTTCGGTGCTAGAAAAGGCCAGAAAGCTTCTGCCATTTCTTTGGCATCTTGGTTGAAATCTTTAATTCATCTTGCCTATGTTGAGTCGGGTAAAACTCCGCCTCAGAGGATTACAGCTCATTCTACTAGGTCAGTTTCTACTTCCTGGGCGTTTAGGAATGAAGCTTCGGTTGATCAGATTTGCAAAGCAGCAACTTGGTCCTCTTTGCATACTTTTACTAAATTCTACCATTTTTATGTGTTTTCTTCTTCTGAAGCAGTTTTTGGTAGAAAAGTACTTCAGGAAGCTGTTTCAGTTTGAATCTTCTGCTTATGTTTTTCATTAAACTTTATTTTGGGTGTGGATTATTTTCAGCAGGAATTGGCTGTCTTTATTTTATCCCTCCCTCTCTAGTGACTCTTGTGTGGAAAGATCCACATCTTGGGTAATCATTATCCCATACGTCACTAGCTCATGGACTCTTGCTAATTACATGAAAGAAAACATAATTTATGTAAGAACTTACCTGATAAATTCATTTCTTTCATATTAGCAAGAGTCCATGAGGCCCGCCCTTTTTTTGTGGTGGTTATGATTTTGTATAAAGCACAATTATACCAATTCCTTATTTTATATGCTTTTGCACTTTTTTCTCACCCCACTTCTTGGCTATTCGTTAAACTGAATTGTGGGTGTGGTGAGGGGTGTATTTATAGGCATTTTGAGGTTTGGGAAACTTTGCCCCTCCTGGTAGGAATGTATATCCCATACGTCACTAGCTCATGGACTCTTGCTAATATGAAAGAAATGAATTTATCAGGTAAGTTCTTACATAAATTATGTTTTTGTGGAATTTATATTCCTTAAAGGGACAGTTTACTCAAAACATTTCTTCCCTTTAGTTTGTTCCCAATGATCCACTTTACCTGCCGGAGTGTATTAAATTGTTTAAAAGTATTTCTATTACCATTATAATGGCATTTGAAATAGATTATTTAGCCTGTGGTATCCCCACCCATCCTGAAAGTTTTTGGACTCAAGGCCAAGCTGTGTTAACACAGCCAGTAGAAGAAATTACACTCCAAGTGGGTTATAGAAGAGATAAGGTAATAAAATGTTAACTTTCCATTGTTCTCTCCAAGTATTGGTGATTGGTTTATGGACAGATATAAGATAAAGAAGCATGTATATGTACACAATGTGATAAAGTAATGAGATCTGATTATACCTACAAACTCAACCCATTTTATTAGGTTGTGGCTTCAAAACACAAAGTCAGCTAATTCATATACACAAATAAGCCATAAAAAAGCAAATCTCATACATTTTATACTCTGCAGCTGGAAAAAAAGTAATTGGAAACACATTAAGGGAAAAACATTTTTATAGTATGCTGTCCCTTTAAGTCGTTCTATTTTGAGATGTATCTACTTATATGGTATTAAACTAGATATTCGGAACATATAAACAATACAATAAAATCATTATATAGAAAACCATGTGGATGGAATATCCTGAGAAGCTCTTCCCTGTACCTCAAAGAGAACAGAAAGAAACTTTCATAGTGTAAAACAGTTTAAAATGTACCTTTAAAAATCCACTTGGAAATGTACTCAGATGGAACATAGCTACTATGGGGTATATTTATCAATGTGCGAGCGGACGTGATACGAAGTAGCATATCATGTCCGCCGCACATCGATAAATGCAGACAGCATGCGCTGTCGGCATTTATCATTGCACCAGCAGTTCTTGTGAGCTGATGCAATGCCACCCCCTGCAGATTTGCGGCCAATCGGCCGCCAGCAAGGGGTGTCAATCAACCTGATGGTATTCCGCAGCCTCAGAACAGGCGGAAAAGTAATGGAGCAGCGGTCTTTAGACTGCTGCTTCATAACTTCTGTTTCCGGCGAGCCTTCATAAATATGCCCCTATAGCTCTAAGTGATGTGTCCAGCAAATGGATCAAACTCTGTCATGTGCAGGGGGTTTCAATATTTATTCAATAACAAAAGTGTAAAAAAAAAAAATTAAAAGCAAAGTCCTTGCTACATTAAAAACAAGTAAAAAAATCAATAGTACAGTCACTCTGGGTTTAGTTTCGCCTCTCACATTCACACTTTTAACCGCTCTGTTAAACAGCTGTGCTGCTTCAGTTGCAGCAAGGGTCTGAGGGGTCAAATGGGTGTACCACGTCTCGTGACATATGATGCCATGCCAAATATATAAGGAATGTAACAAAGCATGCAAAAAGCAATCAAATTAGCCAAAATTGAACATGATAGATTTGCAAAGTATTCTAAGTAAAACCCTAAACGTTAAAGTATATAAATGGCACAAAATCTAAGGAGGAAAATATAGGTATGTTACCATGTGAGAAGGGTAACATGATTAGCAGTGACCGGGAGAAGGCTGAGAAACCAAACCAGTTCTTTTCTTCAGAATACACAAGAGATGAACTAATGGGAGATACATTGAAACAAGCTAGAACATATAAGCCCATACCAATAACTGGGTTATCTCTAGAGGATATCAGGACAAAAAATGGATAATATTAAGATAAATAAAACTCCAGGTACAGATAGAATGCACCCAAGGGTTTTAAGGGAACTTAGCACTGTTATAGCCAACCCACTACTCTTAATTTTTCAAGACTCACTATCCTCCCCCAAGATTGGCGTAAAACTGATGTGGTGTTACTTTTTAAAAGATAATAATGGCTGATCTAGGAAGATATAGACCAGTTAGTCTGACATCAGTAGTGGGCAAGATACTTGAAGACATTATAAATGATTATATTGGCGAGTATACAGATATATCTCGCTTTACAGCGATGCACTAATATGGGGTTGAAGTTCAACCTCCAAGGATTTTGAAACAGTACTGTACTCATCAAGAAATGATAAGAAAGGTAACTGGCACCGTTTTTGTTTTTTTAGTACTGCACAGTTTAAATTTAACACTAATTGAATAATGCTGCACTGTGCTAGTGTTAAGCTAAATGTAGCGCTATTGCACACCTAGGGCAAGATTACATATGCGGCGCCGCCCGCAAAACCCGGCGACGCCGCTTTTTACGCGGTTTTGGTATGACATATACAGCGCCGCATATAAATGCGGCATGTATATTTCACCCGTTGGCCGCAATTTTTACTCCCATAAGCTAACATAGAACCGTGACGCAAATCAGTATCACATATTCAACGCAAGGACTTACACTGCGAAAATTGAGAAATTTTACTCCATTTTGACCTCGCCACACATAGGCAGGCGCAGCAAGCCTTGCGCTGAGTATGTGAGCACATGCGCAATATCTATCTACCTGTCAACCGCATTCCCCCACCGCAAAACCTAATAAAGTATATGAACCCCTAATCCGCCATCAACCTACATCGCAATAAACCTAATAAAGTATATGAACCCCTAATCCGCCATTAACCCACATCGCAATAAACCTAATAAAGTATATGAACCCCTAATGCGCCAAACCCACACAACTCAATAATCCTAATAAATCTATTAACCCCTAATCCGCCAAACGCCCACAACGAAAATAACTAAATTACTAAGCCCCCTAACCTAACACCCCCTAAATTAACCAGTTACTTAAATTAAAAAATACTAAGTTACAATTAAAAAAGCTAACATAACTCAAAAATAAAAATAAACTAAATTTAAATTAATCTAAGATTACAAAAAATGAAAAAAAGTATAAAATTACATAAAATAATAAACCAAATTATCAAAATTAAAGAAATTAAACCGAATCCCTATAAAAAAGCCTCCCCAAAATAAAAACACCCCCTATTTTAATGCTAAACTACCAATAGCCCTTAAAAGGGCCTTTTGTAGGGCATTGCCCTAAATTAAACAGCCCCTTTTCCTTAAAAAAAAGTCCCCCCTCTAACAGTAAACCCCCCCCCCCAAAATAGAAAAACCGAACACAAAAAAATCCTAAACTACCCATGGCATTTGTATGGGCATTGCCCTTAAAAGGACATTCAGATTTTTTTAAGAGTGCCCAGAAATCCCTAATCTAAAAACAAACCCCCAAATAATAAAAGAAAGCCTAAGTCTAACCCCCCCAAATAGGTACTTACCATTCCTGAAGTCTGGCGGAGAAGGTCCTGTTCCATGCAGGGAAGTCTTTTTCCAAGCGGCCGACATCTTCCAAGCGGGGACCTCTTCCTTCTTCATCCAGGACCAAGCTGGCATGGAGCAGGACCGGCGACTGCAGAGCCATGGAGTGTGGAGGATCCTCTTCGTACGATCGCCGCTGTACACTGAATAGTGAATTTAAGGTACGCTTTTAAAAATTGCGTCCCTTGCATTTCTATTGGCTGATTTGATTCTTCAAATTCAAATCAGCCAATTGGATGAGAGCTACTGAAATCCTATTGGCTGTTCAAATCAGCCAATAGGATTTCAGTAGCTCTCATCCTATTGGCTGATTTGAATTTGAAGAATCAAATCAGCCAATAGGAATGCAAGGGATGCCATTTTTAAACGCTTACCTTTAATTCACTATTCAGTGTACGGCGGCGATCGTACGTAAAGGATCCTCCATGGCTCCGTGTTCGCAGGTCCTGCTTCGCACTCAGCGCCGGCTTGGTCCTGGATGAAGAAGGAAAAGGTCCCCGCTTGGAAGAAAATGTCGGCAACTTGGAAGAAGACTTCACCGTCGCCTGGAACAGAACCTTCTCCGCCGGACTTCAGGATCGACGAGTACCTATTTGGGAGGGGTTAGACTTAGGCTTTTTTATTTTTGGGGGGGTTGTTTTTTTTTTAGATTTGGGATTTCTGGGCACTATTAAAATAGCTGAATGCCCTTTTAAGGGCAATGCCCAATCAAATGCCCCTTTAGGGGCAATGGGTAGTTTAGGATTTTTTTAGTGTGTTTTTTTTTTTTTTATTTTGGGTGGTTTGGTGGGTGGGGTTTTAACGTTAGAGGGGTGACTTAGTATTTTTTTAAGGAAAAGAGCTGTTTAACTTAGGGCAATGCCCTACTAAAGGCCCTTTTAAGGGCTATTGGTAGTTTAGCATTCAATTAGAGGGTGTTTTTTATTTTATTGCGATGTGGGTTAAAGGGTTAGAAATATTTTGTATTTTGCACAAATAAAAACTGCACCGTTTAGAAAGTTTAAGTAATTCCCATTAAAATGCACTTATTGTTTCCTCAAAACGAATCTTGAATTTAAATAAAAAAAAATATTTTAATTTCAACAATAAACAGCATCATTGGCCTCCCCTATTTGAAGGCAGGATTCACTGATTACACATTCAATTATTTCCGCCAATCGCACTGCAGCACTAAGGCGGTTATTTGAATATTCATTAAGTGTCTCTTCCAAATTCGCATGCGCAGTATAAACGTAGGGCAATCGCATGCATAATTAAGAGTGCATCTAGTAACTGACATAATGAGATGATGAGCCGTGGCGTCATTTTTTTTACTTATTTTATGCTGTTAAAAAGCCATATAAGACCCTCAACCACCTAGATAGCACTTGAAATTAAGATATTTTGGGATTGTGATTTGAGCTTCAAAAAAGTCGGGGCTACTGGAAGGGAAGAAGAGATCATACCCCCTAGAAATCTACTGAGATTAAGAGACTAGAAGTGTATTTGTTTGTATTCTAATACCTAAGCACAGACTTAGAGTATTCAGTTGTAGACTGTATTGTTCATGTTTTTGTGTTTTATTGTCATTTTCGATGACAAAACATATGTCATGTTTTTTATAACTTGTGAAAATTCAATAAAAAGATTTCAACAACAAAAAAAAAGCCATATAAGCACTGCCAGAATGTAAGCAATATCTCATGGGTAGTTACTATCATTAATAATTAACATCCCTGCTATTGCTTTCAATTCTCGGCGTGTTCGTGTGGGCAACTCTTGTTACAGCAGTTACACATTGCTCACTCATTAGTCATCTCCCCTCTTCAGTGCCACTCCCATGTCACTCCCCCGTTTGTCGGCATCGGGCGTGGTGATGATGATGCGGCGGATGACACTTTAACTGAAAAGACTGATATGAGCATGCGTTGTTACAAGTGAGTGTAAAATGCGCATGCGAGACGCCATCATAGTTCTACCTAGGTAGAACTTGCCGATTCGACTTCATAATTAACTTAAAGAAGGGTTTGGCAGAATTTATATTTTCTATTGCAATTTTCATGTAAAGGATAAAAAATGGCTAATACATGTTATTTGATTATATGAACAACTGGACATGAGGTTTTAAAGAATGGAAAGTTTTTTTTGGTTTACTATCCCTTTAATGGCAGATTAGGGCTTAATAGTTTTATTAGGCATATTGAGTTGTGGGGGGTTGTCGGTTTAGGGGTTAATACTTTTATTATTAGTTCCGATGTGGGTTTGATGGTGGATATAGGGGTTTTACGTGTCGGGTTTATTTTTGGGAGGCAGGTTAGACTTTTACGGGAGAGTTTACTTTTTTGTTTTATTTTCTTAGGCGCCGGCAGTTTCTAAAGTGCCGTAAGTCACTGGTGACTCCAGAAATTTGTATTTACGCTAATTTCTGGACATTGCTAGTTTATCCGACTTACAGCACTTTATAACCTGCCGGCGGGGTTTATTTAATACCCCGATGTGCGAGGTGAAATTACAGGCGCCGAGGGTTTCAGTAGTTGCGCTGAAGCCTGTGCTGTATATGTAATCTCGCTGTCATGATACAATCATGTGGAGTAGTTGATGCCTGGTTTGGCTGCTCAGCAGAGGTGGTATTGTCTCAGCATGGAAGGGGTTAAGGTGAACTGTTATTTCTTTGTGTGGAATCTGTATTCAGAGAAGCTGTGGGCTGAGCCCCTTCCCCCTCCTTAGAATAATGATGTAGTATAACTGTGTGTAGGAATGCAGTACGCTCCTCCCCTTGGAGACTGATAGTAGGGGCTAAGACTTGTTTTGCATTGGCTGAAGTCGTTGTAAATCATGGCCAGGGTGTTGTCTTTGACAAGACAAAGGAAAGCTAAGTTTAGGTTTGCAACAGCAGGACTTTTTTAGTCAGAACTGCCTTGGGACCAAGAGACTAACATCAGATGGCAGCTCTCCACATAC